>NC_143478.1:71052254-71357383 GCF_027475165.1 Benincasa hispida
CAACTAATTTCCTCATTATTAATTACAGCAAGAATGCTCTTATGTCTATCAGAAATCAAGCAAATATCATCTCTTTGGTTAACATATTCATGCAATGCCCACAAAAACCATGACCAACTAGACGAATTTTCACCTTCAACAATAACAAAAGCAAAGGAAAATATATGTCCATTTGTATCAATAGATAAGGCGGTCAATAATTTCCCCTTATACTTTCCGTAGAGATGAGTTCCATCGATCTGGATTAATGGTCTACAATATTTGAACTCTTCTCTTGCAGGACGGAAGGACTAGAAAACTCGACAAAAAATAGTCGTACCTGGCACATCAGACGGAAGAAAATACAAATCTCATCGTGTTTCTAGATTGTAATGAACAAGAGCACTCAACCAATACAGAAGCTCTAAATATGATTTCTCTCAATCACCAAACACAACAATCAACGCTTTTTTCTTGGCTTGCCACAGCCATATTATTTTTTTAATTGCTTGTAGGGCCACAGATACCCTAGGATCAGCTCTAACCAAATTTTGGATTTCGATACTCATAAAATTTGAATCAAGCTGTGAGTGATCCTGTGACAATTCTGAAAACAAACATGAGTGTTCCCCTTCAAGTTTGGTGATTTCGGACATCCCATGAGTTTTACGCCGACATGCCCGTAACCTCCAATCACAACTATCCTTCCACTGTTTGCATTTGACATACCAAATATCTTAATTTGATTCCACTATAATAATCTCAGTGTTCTGTCACATAGTATTTTTTATAGCAAGTTGTAAATCTTCTTTAGTATTAAATAACATTCCTTTTTGTGTTAAACTATAATTATCTACACATATACTCCTTTCCTCCAAAGTTAACCCTCGTTCACATGTTGAATGAGTAATTTTCCAATCTATTTGGGTGAATATAACCGATGGTACCAACTCAAGATCATGTTCCCCACTCTTATCATTTCCAAATAATTCATCAAGTTCAATATCAATATCATTATCTCCATCATTTCCAAGTTCAAGAATGACTAAATCTTCATGATACATCGACATATTTATTATGATTTTTTTCAACGGTTATAGTTGACAAAAAATATTATTTCTTCCTTTATAAGAAATCCAAATATTTTCTTAAATCAACCCAACAAATAGTCCAACAAAATCCAATTTCTAAGTTCAACATATAAGATCTAAAGATTATATATTTAAGTCAACCCAAATCTAAGATCCATAAACTATACATTTAAATTAGCCCAAAAAAAACAAAATAGTATATTCATGAATCATATATTTAATTCAGCCCAAATGCAAATAAAATGATATATATATGAAGTCATCTTCATTTTTATAAACGAATATATATATTTTCTTAAATCAACCCAACAAATAGACCAACAAAATCATCCAAAAAAAATAGCCCAACAAAATCTAATTTCTAAGTTAAACATATATCTAAATATTATAGATTTAAATCATGGATTCATAAACTATACATTTAATTCATCCCAAATGCAAACAAAATAATATATATATAAAACAATCTTCATTTTCGAACTTATCCTCATACATATATTGGGAAAAATTAAAGAAAAATTTTATTTAAGGCGGGATGACAAAGATTGGAGACAGCGGGTGGTAGATCGGCTCACAGTGACAGCAACAAGAGAGGAGAAAAAGGTAATTGTGAAGACGGTGGATTTGGCGACCGGTGGTGATGGGGAGGAAGAAAAGAGAAAAATCTCTCGGATAGGGGGAAAATAAGGGGTTGTGACCGTTTAAGGGACCACTAAATCGTGTACCTGGTACACGACTTAGGGTAATTATGGACCCGATCCACGATTACCTTGGTCAATGTTCCATGACTGCCACATTGGCAGTTTGCACATGCTAGATCATAGGGACTCGTGTACCAGGTACATGATTTAGTTCTAATCGTGTATTGGGTACACGATTAAAAACCCTATTTTTATCAATATTATCCACCCAACTCTATTTTTGTTAATAATGATTAAAATAACATTATTTTAAAAAAATTAGTTTTGGATGAAAACTATTAGTGTTTTGCTTAAAAAATACCCATGAACTTTTAAAATTTTTAAAAATACCCTTAAATTTTTTTTCAAAAAAAATAATATGTATATACCCTTAGGGTTAGTATATGAACAACAAATTGGTAATACATCATTGTAAGAATATCTTTAAAACTTTCAAATTTTTTATTGGTACACTTACCCTTCAAGAAAATTAAAAAATATATTTACTATTTATTTATACTCTCCATCAGCTCTCTCTTTAATTTCCTCTCTATCCCCTACTTCAACTCATGACTCCTATTTTCTCTCTATTTTCTCTTCTATATTCTTCATTACCCACTTCTTTTTTTTATTGATTGTTTGACATCTGTTTATCTAAAAAAACGTCATATTTATTTAAGGTATATAGACTATAATAATAAAAAAGAGAATAATGGAACCACCGATGGACCTTAAGACTTAAACACATGAATTAATAAGGTTGCATGTTAGCAATTAAGTGTGTATTAATAGCCAAATACGTCTTTTTATATTTAGTTATTTATTGTTTGGTGAGTTTTAAGGAGAGAATTTAATTTTGAGTTTTTTTCAGATTTTTTGAGATTTTATGCTTTAATTTGAAATTGTGATTTATATTTGGGTGCTAAAAGAATTGGTGTAAAGATTGGACAAATGAGAGAAAAACTAAGAGTATCTATCTAGAAAAAAATGAGAGATCTAATCTATATATATAATTTGTTTTAAAATGGGTTCTTTTTTAACTCAAAATACTTCAAATAAATTGATCACTAGACTAATGGAATGAGAATTTTTTTTAACTTTTTTAAGGTTAAGAATATTAATGTAACTTTTGAAAGTTCAATAATAATTTTTAAACGATGTATTAATAGCTTCCGTCCATATACTAATAATATGTGGAATTTTTTTTTTCAAATTTAAGGGTATTTTTTAAATGGTTGAAAGTTGAACGATAATTTTGATACAGAGTACTAACGATTTCCATCCAAAATTAATGATGATGATACTTTCATACTATTCTTCGGCTATTTTTTTTTTACCTAAAGTAAGTTCAATGGAATTCTTTATAATTTAGCATTTAAATAACTAGTTTGAAAGTTATTAAATTTAAATAAAAATTTCTATAACATACTATATTAATTTTCTTTTAAAAAGAAACTTCCGCCGAAATAGATTTAATAAACCAAGTTACTACATTTTTTCCTTATTAAGAAAAATACACAAATCATATAATGCTCCTTTCTTTTATAACAATTTAAATTTTACACCTTGTTTGATAATGATTATTTTGCTTTTTGTTTTCAAAAACAGTTCATGAAATCTATTACATCTAAATTTTAGCTTCCACATATTTATTTATATATTTATCTAATGTTATGTTGTTGTGATTATTATATAAATATTACATTTAAATTTCAAAATTGATTATTTATTGAGAAAGATAATGAATATGTTTAAATTGAATATTTAAATTTAGATTATATATGTGAATAATTCGATTTATATTTATTTATTTCTACTAAAAAATTAATTAGCTTTTTTAGGCCAAAATTTTAATAATTTATCTTTAAATTCAAATTGTCATATAAAACTAACCATAATAAACGATTTAGTGATAAAGTTAATTATTTAATTAAAATTTGCTCACATTATTGATTTAAATTAATTGATTTTTTATCTAAAAAAAAGTAGCGGGAAAAAAATTCCCATACTCGATCCCCGCAAATTTTCTGTAGGGAATCCCCGCCCTGATCCCCGTAGAAAATTTCACAGAGATGGAAAATGAAATGGGGAGCAGGGACGGAGATGGGGAATGGCATCCCCGACCCCACCCCCGCCCCATGGACACATTTAGGCTCCCCTAAACTCAACGCTTCTCTTTAAGGATTTACCCACGCACGTTAAAGAACCTACAGATCTTTCTGTTTCTTCATTTTCAGCAATGGCCGCACAAAAATGACAATAAAACATTCAGTTTTGAAAAACCTAGATGAAAAAATTCTCATACTTCCTTTTATAATAATATCAACAAGAAAATTGCGGACAAGGAAACCAACAAGATTGGAACATTCCAAAACAAACAACCAAACAGTCCATCATGAAGTCAACGGGAAAATATTCAATATTTCAATAAAAGAAAATTTACATTCCAAATAAAAACAATAACAATGCAAATATACAACATCTGAATTTACAAATGGACAATGATTAAGTGCACTCTACTTCCCTTTTCCTTACACTTCAAAATAAAGTAAAACATTTCAATCTTTTTAAATAAAAATTTTTTGCCACATGCATATTATTATTGGGTGTTGCTTAGACCGTAAAAAAAGGATCGTTACACCCAAGTTCTTTTATTTGTAAATATAGCAAAAATAAAATAATATAAAAACAAACAAACGTTTGATCAAATTAGCAATGAGGGAGAAATACCTCATGTACCTTATAAAGATTTTGTGAGATCTCTCCGATGTGAGATCATCAACATGCATGTGTGTGCATATACAATACAAGTTTTGAAAAACAAAATTTTTTGTAAAAATAATTAACAACATAATAAAAAGACATAATCATTCTTATTGGTTTTTATTTTTTACAATGGAGAGTACGGGGCGGATTTGAACCAAGGAGAACTTGTAGTTACTAATTATATACTCGTATGTCAACTGTCTGATGCTCTTCTTTTCCTATTCTTCTTAGTTATTAACTGAAGGAACCGTGAGGTTCACTACAGAGAACAAAATATGTATTATACAGAATTTATAACATGCTTTTAGAAGGAAAATGGAGAAGAGAATTAGGGTTAGAAACAAACTTACCCTTGAAGAACAACTTCTTCACAATCTCCTCCTCAATCGGTCACAACAATTAGAAAAACTCCCAAGAACATAGCAATCCAAGATAGCCACCACCACAAAATCGTCCTCTATGTTTTGCTTAGGGTAAGATGAGAATATCAGTAGTTGTGGGCTCTGAATCTTTTTGGGAGAGGGAGATAAATTTTTTAGAGATATGAACTTTTCTGGGAGAATTCGTTTTAAATCACACAGAGACCTTCTCTGTAATCTTCTTAGGAAGAAGATGAATAATCACACCCAAAAAATCACCCCCACTAACACATTATTTTTTTAGAGAGAAAATAGGGGAGGAAAGTTAATTAATAACTCCCTCCATTTAATTTTAAATTAAAACTAAATTTTAATTTAAATAATATTATAATAACTAATTTATTATATAACTATATGTTATATCAAAATATAACACATAACCTATAGTTTATATTATATCAAATATAATATAATCTATAGTTTGTATTTTCTCTCAATAAAATGTGGTATTTTATTAAATCAAATTTATATTAAATTTAATTATATGAATCCAATTCACATAATTAATATTTAAATCATATTCAAATATTTAATTCCTCTCAAATAAACTTTATATTATAATGTATCAAATACATTATATTAATTATATCATGCATAATTAATTCTCTCAATTAATTTAAACAATTCAAATTAATCTAAAATTAATTCTCAATAATCCCAGTTGAGCTATAGATGAGACCTTATAGATCTGTAGATTGAAGCTCCAATGATACTTGAATAATTAATTAAACACCTTTAATTAAATTACTCAACATCCGTTAACTGTCAGTCACTCCACTAAAGACCGACAGCTGTACTCTTCGCACTATAGATGTATTTCTGTGTCTATTAAATATAACCAATCCACAATGCGATGACCCTTCACAAATTGCTCGTAAGTACAGCTGGACCAAAATTATCGTTTTGCTCTTATAGTTACACCTAACTCTTTTAAGTGTCATTGATCCCTCTAATGAACAATAAGTCATAGTCCAACTATGACCAAACCCCTCTCAAACCAAGAGAAGGTGTGACACTACAGTGTTCAAACCTCGGAATCAGCCCTTAAAGGAACAATTTATCTACTTATCCTAACATTAGGGAAAGGGTGAATTCTGTCTTATGTAGTTGTGTTCCCAGCTCCCAAAATGGTAGGCTTATTGAGTCGACGATCTAGCCACTCTCACTCATACAAATCAAAGGACCACCTTCATAGACAGTTCACAACTCACTCAGGATTCAGGTCATGTCATCTATGATCATCCTAGTGAAATGTAAGTCTTTACTACTAATGATGTTATATAATGAGACTAATCATTTCATATTCCGGTCTTATACAAACTCCTTTGTATAGAACACCCCCGTTCACATGTCTCTACATAAATGATTAGGATCAGATCATTTGTAGTACTATACAACAATTATAATATCTACAAAACGGGCCATATTCGTAGTGTCACCAGGATAAGATACCCAACCTTATCCATCTACTACAAACTATTTAGGTTATCACTTAAACACGATCCACCTATATGTCTCTATAGACATGTTTAAACTACAGAAGATAACCTCGTATGTTAGTTTATTGGTTTTGTGGGTTAATGTTACTAAATGTTGAATAAAATGCCTCAGACTTTATTAAATGAATAAATAATTTGTACATTACAATTACAAACTACATGACCCATGAGATTTAGAGCATCAACCCCAACAATTACCTAACTAGTCCATTGAAAACATGATCAGTTACGTTATACAAGTGTATTACAAGTAGGATGTACATTAATGTAACAATTAAAATAATGGTATTGACATGACCTTCGCCCTTAAGGGTTAGAGATTCAATCCTCCATGCCCTAGTTTTATTGCACTTAAAAAAAATAATGGTTATTTTCAATGTTAAGAAAAATGTATAATCGTGAAGAAATGTTTGTTGAGAAAATGCCTGACAATGTCAATTGAACAAAAACTTGAAACTCAACTAAAATATTAACTTTGTTCACAATGCAAAAGTGAAGGAGAGAAGCTAAAAGGTGTAGAAGTGAACTTGCATGAGAGACATAACTCAAGAGTGTTTTAGAGTTCGACAATCATTAGGACCACCTATGTTGCATATAATTGCATGCATCTCTTCTTTTTACACATAACAAAAAGATTAAAAAATTCAATTAAAAAAAGTTATTACATAACAAATTTAATTGGACAACCATCTAAACTACACAAAAATAGGTATAATCCAGCCAGCACCATATCTTTAGAGTTTGTTTGAAATGACTTTTTGCAAAAGTCTCTAATTGACTTCAGGCAAGCCTTGGCCAAGTTGTAGTTGTGGACAACCATAGACGTAAAGACGAATCAATTTGGTGAGACGTAGCATAGCTGTGTTTGAAGGCAAGTGTTTCAAATTTCTACAATAGTAAAGACCCAATGTCTCCAAAGAGGTAAGGTTTCCCAACCATTCTGGTAAAGCTTCAATGTCACCAAAATCGCCAATCGTTAAAGTTCTCAATGAAGTGAGGCGCTCAAGTTGTGGAGGAAGTTGTTTGATTGCACTTTCTTCAGCATAATTAGTCAATCGAAGCTTCACAAGAGAAGGTAGGTTTAGGAGAAGATTAAAGTCATAATCTTGAATGCCTCCAATTATATCCATTTCTTTTAAATTGTTGAGATGTTGATCCAACCCTTGTGGCAATGCTTTCAACCCATCTATAAATAAAACAGACAATTTGTGCATATTTTTCAAATTCAAGGTCAAACTAGAACATCCATCTATTCTCAAATCTTCAATCGAGTTGCAAAACTGTAGCCCATATGGCAATGTTGCCAATTTATCACATTTATGAATGTGTAAAGTTCGAAGACTTTTAACACCATCTTCATTAGGAAATCCAAAAAGATTTGGGATACTTGTTAATTTGGGACAGCCACGAACGTATAGATCTTGAAGATGAGGAAAAATAGTTCCAACATTATTATCATTTGAAGCAACTTCTTCCCAATGTTTTAGGTTGTGCATTTGAGAGAGAATAAATTTTTTCAACTTAGGGAAAAGTGCCCAATGGTTTGCTCCATTTCTTCCATAGAATTCATTCCCTATACTTTTTACATGGTGTAAGGATGAAATCTTGAGTTCTTCTAGGTTGGATAATTGTCCAAGCATTGGAAGCACTTCACATCTTCTACAATATCTTAGATGTATCACAGTTAACTTGTCAACAAAAATACAATGAGGAAGAAGTTTCCCTGCAAAGTTTTCGATGCTTAAGAATTGAAGATTTTTGTGTGGTTGAAGCCCTTCCAATACTTCAAAGTCATTGTAGTTATTATTGCTACTTTCTCTTTCTGGATGCAAACTCCATTCAAAGAATAGTTCGCATAAATTCTCCTTTTCTTTCAACTTTGCACTTCTAGCTTCCTCTTTACTTTTAACTTGCTCGAGATTTGAAAGTTGCAATCTACCTTTGAGATTTTTCAAAGGTTTGAGCTCTTCGATTTTACAACCCTTTTCAAAACCTACTACAAAGCCCGATAACGTTTGAAGTTGAGTCAATTGACTCAGATGTGGAGGCATTTGTTTTGTCTTTTCAGTAAAAGGGATGGAAAATGTTAGATGCCTTAAATTGACCAGAAGTCCCAAACTCTTTGGTAGCTCTTTTATTAAGCTTCCAAGTTTTAGTATTTGTAGATTGCAAAGCAAAATAATAGAGTGTGGAAGCTCCTCTATCTCCGAATTTGATATGTCGAGATACCTCAGATGCTTCAACTTATCAATCGAGTTTGGTAAGTTTTTCATAGATGAATTCACAACTAAAACACGCAAGTGAGCGTTATTTGAAATCATATCATGAATCGTCTTATGAACCATTTTTCTATCACATATTAATGTGCGTAACTTTCTTGAACTTTTTCGACTCTCATCGATATAAAATTCTTTTAGAAAATTTTGAATTGTGCCAGCAATATCATGTATAAGATCATGCATTTTAAAATGAGTGATTCCTCCTTTTCCATCCTTGACAACATCTTGAAATAACGACCTAGATAACAAGATATCAAAGAACTTCTCTCCTATATCCTCCATCTTAATATTGCTTCTTCCTTCTTGTAGTTGAACAAACCCTTGTGCTATCCACATTTGAATTAACTCCTTTTTTTCAAACTTGTAGTCTTTGGGAAAGTTTGAACAATATGCAAAACATTGCTTTAAAGAGGAAGATGGTAGACGATCCACACTTAGTTTTAATATCGATAAAACTAAATCTTCATCTTGTAATGGAATATCTATGACACTCTCCAAAGTTTTCAGCCATCCCTCATAGACTCCTTCAAATTTTAGTGCTGCTCCTAAAACTCTAGCAATCAATGGTATCCCACCAAATTTTTTCACCAACTCCTCACGAATAACCTCCAACTTTGAAGTTATAGACAATCCATTTGTATTTGCATTTGAAGTTTTCTTAAATAATGACCAACATTGATCATCGGATAATCTTTCTAAGTGAAGCCTTGGAAGTGTCTCCATGATTCGTGCAACCTCATTACTCCTCGTAGTTACAATAATACTATTTCCACGATTTCCAATGTTAAGTAAACAATACTTTAACTCATGCCACAAAGAAGGATTTTCATTCCAAACATCATCAAGCACAAGGAAATATTTTTTACCTCGCATCTCTTTTTGGAGTTCACGGAGCAAGTTTTCCTTACTGTCCATGCCACTTGAAGTACCCCTAAGAGTTTGTAAAATTGCTTCCAAAATCATGTTGATGAGAAATGGCTCGGACACACATACCCATATAGTTTCATCAAAATGTTTTCTAACCACCTCATGATTGAAGACCATTTTTGCCAAAGTTGTTTTCCCTATTCCACCCATACCCACAATGGGTATGATTGACGTAACTTGTTGAATATTGTTACTATCAATCACCTTTTTCACCATGATTGAAACTTCATTGTCCCTTCCTATAACTTCAACATTCTCATCAAGCTTCGAGATCGTCTCTCGAATTTGGTTAAGCTCATTGTTCTCTATTTTTGTGAATTCAAGGCCTACAAGTCCTAAAGGGCTTGCCTCAGAGTAGCATTTACTCAAAGTTTTAGTAATGCCCTCCATTTTCTTTGCCATTTTGTGGCGAAAGATAATAGGATTATTGTTGAAGGATTTAAATGAAATGGAATTACACACCTTCATCATTTTTCTTCTTGTTTCCATCCTTCGCCGGAGATCTTCGTAAACTAGTTCGTCCAATAGATCATCGGCTTCGTAAACAACATGTTGAAGATCCTCCACCCAAAGCCTTACAGAATCATGGTATAGTTTTTTCCTGTCAATGTCGCTTAAAATGGCTTCAGCCTTGAGTAACCATTGCTTGAGCTTGGACAACTCCTTCTCCAAGCCCCAAGCCAAACCAATGTGCTCAGCTACAAGTTTGAGTACCTTCTTCAACACTTCTTGCACAGCAAAAGTCCATAGGAACTCAGCCATATTGTTAATTATCTCTTTTTTGTTGATCTGATCTTTACTTTACCAAAGAACTGAAGAAGATCCAAATTCCCCAGGACTTGGTCAAACAAGAATAGGACAAAAATTTTCAACACGCTTTTAATTTGTGATCGGGAAGGTGCAAGGAACCTAGTTGCTTTGAACATTGGGAAAACCAATTTGTTCAATAAATATGGACTTTTTGTTAATGCGTTTGGGGATGAAAATGACATGGCTGGAAATGACTTTGTTTTAAAAGGTATTTTTAAGTATAAAAAATGGTTAAGTACTTATAAGTCATTACCAACAGATTCTTTTGAGTTTGCTGTGAAGTTGAGTTATTAAAATAATGAAAAATGTGCAATTAGATTTTAAATTTGCCTGGTTGATTTTTGCTTCCCTTTTAACTTAATTGGTTAAAAAAATGAAGGTGAATGTGAGACTTCAAGTCAATGACCACCTGATGGCAAGGTACAAATGCTTAATCACTCTAGCTAGGTACAAGTTTAGATTGACAATTTTATTTTCTTTTTAAGATTAAGATTAGGAGAGGAGGAATTCAAACATTTGATCTCTTAATCAAGATAATAAGCACTTGAAAGACATGTAAGAGTAGAGTGATCGAACTTTGAGAATCGAAGTAAGTACTTAAAAGCAAGAGCAAATAAATTATAAATAAATAACACTATTTTCCTTGACAACCGAAAAAACCAACCCATATCCATTAATATCAAGAGTGAGGGAAAGCAAACAATAGTCCATATGTGTTTTTCCAGCACACCATGCAGCACTCCCACTGAGTCTCACTTGATGACTCCAAAAGCGAAAGGGTGAGAACATTTTTAACAACCGAGGGCTATACCAACAGGCTACACAAGAAGAATTGCTTACAAGAAAACCAACCTATTTTCAATCCAACCAAACATGACTCGAGGATCTTCACGAGAAAAAAACAACAATAATAATTGGAATAAATAATGAATATTATGAATTCTATATGGTCACCATGAAAGCAAACTTTGCAATGTAGGCGCTCACATATATCAACAGTGAGTAAGAAAACTGAGATCAATTTACTTCAAGGTTCGGCAGCCGGAGCGGGGGCAGGTGGCTTTAGAAGCGGCTGGAGAGCCTTGACGACAATGCTCATGTTTGGCCTGAACTCGGCTTCGTACTGCACACACAGAGCTGCCACAGCAGCCAGCTGCAATAACCATAATACCAAAGTCAATGTCGTAGTAATATCTACCTATTTCACTGCAATGCTAATTCTATTAGTGAAAACAACAATGTGTGCAATAGAAACAGAAGTTACCTTGGCAACTCCTTTGGGGGGATATTCACCCTTCAGCCTTGGATCAACACATTGTTTAACTTTGTCTTCACTTAGTCTTGGAGTAGCCTTGAACAAACAGAAAACCATCCTTTTAGACTCCTAAAATTTGAGCAGCTGTAGACAAAAAGTCAAGAGCACACTGAAGAACAATAAGAAAGCAGCCATATGTGCTCACCCAAGTAACAAGACTCTGCTGCCCACGAGGCATGGTGTGATCAACAGGTTTCCTCCCGGTTAAAAGCTCAAGTAGAACGACTCCAAAGCTATAGACATCACTCTTTTGTGTCAATTGTCCAGTCATTGCATACCTGGAGAAGAGAGACTTGAGCATCAGGACACTTCCTTCCTAGCTACTTATCCAAATTCCAATGAACAAAAAGGACAGAGTAAATGTCTCCATTGAGAAGTCGACATTTAGGAGAGAAAGAAAGTAAGAAACCCCAAAGAAAAGAGATTTCAGAAACATTACTCAGGAGCATGATAGCCAAAAGTTCCTAAAACTCGAGTAGAATGAAGTCGAGCAGCCATGTCAGGAGCCTGGTTTGAAAGGTTGAAGTCTGCAATCTTTGCTTTGAAGTCTTCGAAGAGAAGCACATTGCTGGATCTAACATCTCTATGTATGATAGAAGGTTGAACCTTCTCATGCAAGTATTCCAATCCTCGAGCTGCATCAACAGCAATTCTCACACGCTGCATCCAATCAAGCACCGGACCAGGCTGTGCCCCTTGCACTCCCTTTCTACCTGTGTAGAGAAACAACTCGTGAAACTAACTGGCCTATATGAAACTGAACTAAGAGACTGAACTTAATATGGTGGTGTACCATGCAATATGTCATGTAGAGAGCCCATAGTTGCAAACTCATATGCAAGTACACGGAAATTTCCTTCAACACAATATCCATGCAACTCAACAAAATTTTCATGTTTCAACCTTGAGACTGTAGAAACCTGAAACATGCCATAAACAATTAAGGAATAAGGAATCAGGACTCAGGACCCAGGAAAATAATGTATCTAGGACATGATAGATTTGTAATGTGCTAAATCTATTACATCGATACTGAAGACAAACCTGAGTCAAAAAGTCAACACTTGAGTCGGGCTCAGAGGAAACATCCAGCTTCTTTACTGCCACAGCTTTCCCATCATTTAACTTAGCATAATAAACTCGACCATAAGATCCTTCACCAATCAATGCCTTGGACCCAAAGTTATCAGTCTTTTCTTTCAGTTCTTCCAGAGAAACCGCTGGCACTTCTATGGGAGGTGGAGTTTTTGGTGCTTCAGGTTTGACAGGAGCTGGCTCTTTTGAGCCCCTGTGATTGTGACCTAACCGGCATAAAATATATAAGATAAGACTTAAATCACACAGCAAACAAATCATAAACAAAGCAACAGCTCTTAAATCCAAAAAGAACATCACATACAAAATAGTAACCCAGATACAAGACAAATCATAAACAAGGCAGAGTTACAACAAGATAATCCAAAACAGGGGTTAGGGAACATCTAAGAAGCATATGGATATGGTAAGGCTACAACGGAGATCAAAATCCTACATATTAAGAAACAAGGTTATAAAGCCAAAAACCAAAAACACGTGCCAAAAGGCTATTGAGATTCACCCTTCCATTTATCTTCATGATATAGCATGGCTATGCTATACCATGACCCAAGAGTTGCCTCAGACAAGAATGAAACTTTCATAAATATGCTTCACAAATGGTATGTTTGAATAACCATGTTAAATCACCGATTGACCCAAAAACTTAAGCTGATGGGTGAAGGTAAATTTTATATCATATCATCTAACACTCTCCCTTACCTGTGGGTTAGAAAGATGAAGAAGACTTAACAAGTGGAAATTAATATTAATTGGAGAGAAAGTAACATTGCAAGAGTTTGAACACACAACCTCTTGGACACTTGCTCTGATACCAAGTTGAAATTTGGAAGAAAGTAGTGTTATATTATTCTTCTATATAATGAATCAGATACAACGTATTCTTAAATAGAAGAAAGACCAACTATCAATAAGGAAAAAATCTTACATACATAAATGATGAATATACACAATAAACCTCCAATATTACAAGAGATAAAGGCAATCAACCAATATCATTATTATTTGTGATAATTAACTGGTAGGAACTACAGAACTGGAATTAAAACTGAACTGTTCTTTGCCTTCAATCCTCTCGGTTCCTCTTTCTATAACCACTAAATGTCCCAAATAATCCAATCATATTCCCGGAATTTCCTTACTAATTTTCCAAACAGTACTCTGCCCCCTGAAACACACTTGTCCTCCTATTGTGATTGGTCAACCAGTCTCCCAAAGCAAATACAGGAATAGTAAATGGGGCAAAATCGATAAAGATAACTGTTTTCTATCTTTCACCTTTTTCTCTGATTCGTTTGCCTCTTTAAATTCCTCCTACTAGTTCCTCAGATCACTCATCAATTTCCCAAGTCATGGAAAATATCCTCAACTCCTATTAAGAGCTTACCTTTTTTAACCTCTTTCTTATCAATAGAAGGCTGTCTGTAACTTTGTATACCCATACATATATGCATATATTGAACAAAAAGCATAATGAAACCTTCAACTGTTTAACTTGGCCACCACTGCATCTTCTCCTCAAAGGCTCAAACATAATTAAACCCACCTGGCATCCCCATTCTTGGTATTCCTTTTGTCCAGATATCAATTCTCCTCTCTTCGTGGATTTCTTCAGTTTTCCTTGCCCAAAATGACATGAATTGAGTTTGTTTTTCTTCTTCTCCATGAACTCTATTTCATTTGTCAACCTTATCTAACCCTTCTCTTTCTATTCTCAGTTTCAAGTAGCCTTCCTAAAAAGCACTTCCTCTTTCTTCTTTACAATAAGTGCTTTGGAAAACCTAACCAACCCTTCCTTTAGACTTCTCTTGCCAGAACCATAAATTCCTTCTCTAATTCCAATGAGAAGGTAAAATGTTCAGTAACCAATTGCTATCTCAATGATGAACACTAAACTTTCTTCTTGGATCCCTTCAATTATCCTTCTTCCAACATTTTCATCCAGTTACATTGCCTGCAATCAAGTATCCCAATTTGATAGCCCTCAGGATGCCACACTTATACTTGCAATTTCCAACCCATATACAAATCAATCCACTTCTCACTCCATCTGCTTCCATGCAATGATCCTCCATCTTTGATTTTTGACAACCTTGACCATTCTCTATTGGCTCCTCTCCATCTAATTCTAAGCATGATTTTGTTTCTTTCAGATTTTCCCCCTTGGACTCCACCCACCTCTGCCTCCCTCAATCACTACCTTCAAAATATTATGAACTTCCAAAAACTCCAGATTCATTCTCATAGATCAAAGTACTTTAATCCATTTTGATAGGAACCAAAGAATTGGAATAGAAATTGTATCTACAATTTAGAAACAACTTAACAAGAAATCAAGGATCTTGGACATCTTTCTAAGCAAGTTCAAGCCCAAACAATTGAATCTTTGAGAAAATCGAGGGTTTTCCACATAATAGCGTTGCCTACACCCCTCTCAGTCTCCCACTTACTCTATTTTATAACCATCCCACTAGGCACTAACAAACTCCTCAACTAAAGACAAACGTGGCCCAGATATCCTAATACTTCCCTACAAATATTCAAAAAATATATATACACTATACATACAGAGGAGAGACAACGGCGCATGTATACTATACATACAGAAATGTTAATTTCGTTAACTTTATAATCCAACTTCCATGATATTGAGTGCCGTCATTTCAACTAACATACTCGATGAGAGAACAGAAAAAGAAAAAATAAGCACATTTAAGAAATCCAGTTAACTTAATTATTCCAAACACTAAATAAATTTTACACAATATCGATATCTCAAAGACTTCAGAGTACATAGATAAGATTCACCGCAAATCCTATAAAATGGTGTAAGCATCAATTGATAGATTAGAGTATTACCATCTCCATAACTTCGTGGGCTTTTCAGGTGCTCACTTTCTGCTGATGGGTAGGCCTCTTCAACTTGACAAGTACAACAAAGCCACCTGCGCATTCTATCCCTTTTACTTAGATATAGATCGTCTTTAGTACCTGTATTCTTCAAACGTACGAAGTAACCAGGAGGAGGGGCATGCGCCTGCATGTAACCAAAAGCTCTAATAAAAACAATTCTCTTGTTTTAAAGATGTGAGACAGATTATTAGTAGTCAAACAGAAATGATCTGCAAGATATCCTTTTGCTTAATGTGAACAGCCAAAAAAAAAAAAAAAAAAAACACGAAGGCTCAAAGGAGAAAATTAATTTTTTTCATGGAAGGCAAAAGAAAAATGACAAAAGAGCAAAAAAAGGGGCAACGTTCCTCATGATAATGGTTGAGATATACTCAAGAATTCATTGATGAAGAATGCGTTAGATGTTTCTATTCCACCTATAGCTCACCTTGTCAAACTATATATTACCTTAATAATCTCGACATTATTTTATTACCACATAACTCGAACCCCCACCCTTAAATGTGATCACATCCTTGAACAATCCAACTTTCAGTCATAGTAGAACGACAGCCAATTCCAACTATTTTAAAATACAACAATGCCAAAATATCCCCTCCCACAACCAATTTTAAATTAACATCAAGACCCCCGAACCAATGCTTGAAAGTTTCCCACCTTTCAGGAAACTAATGTTACGAAGAGATAAAGAAGATATGCATATAAATGGAAATTTGAAACACTAATTCAAATGGGAAAAAAACAATTGCATGTAATGACAAAGCTAATCAAATGAAAGAAAGATTCCAACGATTCTTACCACTAAACCAAAACGATGATGATCTCGGCCGTCCATTATCAATCAAACCAGAGATTTAAAATTCAAAATCCCAACAAAATCAGCAAAGCAAAAATAAGAGAAAATAAACACACAAACCCAGATAGAGATTGATTGATCCCTTAAAAACCAAACCAAACCAAATCAAATCCCAGAAACAGAAACAGAAAAAGAAAACAAATCACTCACAACCCAACAAGCAGAAAACACAAAAAGCCCAAGATTCAACCCTGTTCCAGAAAATCAAAACCCAGATACAGAAATCGGAATTGAGGGTGAGGAAAACTGAAAGAGAAGGAAAGGAATGAGAGATTGGGGAAACGGGAAAAGAAAATAATCAAAGAAGAACAGATCGAGAAGCGAATTTAGAGGGGAGGGGAATGGATTACCTTCTGGTTAATGCCTCTCCTGGGCTTCGGGAAGAGAAATGGAAGAATAAAGGAAAAGACAGGGTGGAATTTGCGGGATAGGTTTGGCTTTGGCTTTGTTGGGTCTTCTTCGGTTTTGGCTTTTCGGTAGTTATTCGGAGAAAACGCAATGAACGGATGACAGAGAAGCAAACGCGGGGCAAATGGCAACGGCGGAGAAGTTTTCCTTTCCTTTCTCTTTCTTTTTAGAATTTATTTATTTATTTTTTTTTTATTTTTTGGCCTTTTTCTTTTTATGAATTTTGAATTTAAAAAATACGTAATTTTTGCGAATTGTAAACGTAACTGCCAGAGGGATTGTGGTGTAGATATCTACTTTTGTTCGATGGCTCTTAATTGGTATTTATTTAATTGACTCTTTCAAAAAAAAAAAAAAAAAAAGAAAGAAAGAAAAAGAAAAGAAAACTATTTATTTCATTGACTTCGTTGACGTTTACTTTTATATAGGTCATTTGTAGATTTTTAATAATAATAATAATAATCTTTTTAAAAAACAATAACAGTAATACATTTTTCGAGTAAAATCTCAAATTCTTAAAAACTAATAATTATTATGAATATTATAATAATAAATAGATGTTTATTACTTAGTATCTCAAAATCATGTGCCACTTCTGCATGTTAGTCTACTGCCACGACATTTTGTGGATCTTAAAATAACACATACATGTGAGAATTTCACTTCAAAATTCCACGAATTTTCATATTATTCAATTTTATAATTTTACTTATTTTATGTTTGTAGTTATTTTATTTTATATTATATTATATATATTTAATACTATTATATAAATATATTATTATATTATATTTTCTCTATATTCATATTCTCATTAAGCTCTTCAAATTCACATCACGTTATCAGCACGAGCTCCTTTTGTTTTCTCAGCTAAAGGTAGCTCCTAAAGGTATGTCGGTTTTTCCTTCTTCTTTATAATTAATAAATTTAATGTTATTTTTCATATTCAATATCTATTAAATTTCTAACATAAGTACAATAATTTATTATAGTGTTGTCATGACAAATCTCACAAAATTAGAATTTGTCGCCTTTGATACTAACGACAATAATTATTTGTCATGGGTACTTGATGTCGAAATCCATCTAGATGCTTTGAATCTTGGAGAAACAATTAAAAAATAAAATACGACATCCGACAGAGCAAAAGTTATTATTTTCCTTCATCATCATCTTCAGGGATTAAAAATGGAATATCTTACAATAAAATATTTCCATATCTTGTGGAAAATTTTGAAAGAGAGGTATGATCATTAAAAGACAATTATTCTTCCTAAAGCCCATTATGAGTGGATGCATTTGAGGCTACAAGATTTAAATCAGTAAGTGATTACAATTCCGCAGTATTTAAAATCAGTTCAAAATTATTGTTATACGGAGAAAAAAATTACTAATGATGATATGTTAGAGAAGACATTTTCTACATTTCATGTCTCGAATATGCTCCTGCAGCAGCAATATCGAGAGAAATATTTTAAATAGTATTCTGAATTAATTTCATGTTTTATCTTGGTCGAACAAAATAACGAGTTATTAATGAAAAATCATGAATCTCGACCAATCGGAACGACACCATTTTTTAAAGTGAATGCTGTGAATTTTAATAATAATCGTGGTTGAGGTTGTGACCATGGCAAAGGAAGAAATAATTATTATTTTCGTTTTCAAAAGAACCACATAAAATGATGATCACAAATGAAAAACTCCACAAGATAAGAGTTCAAAAGTGTTGAAAATAAATGCTTACGATACGAAATGACTGGGCATTGGTCACGTACTTGTTGTGCATCAAAACAGTTAGTTAGCCTTTATCAAGCCTCCCTAAAGGAAAAAGAGAAAAATGTGGAAGCAAATTTTGCATACCAGGATAATGGCATATTTGACCCATCCCATATGAGAAATTTAGATGTGGTGGACTTCTTTGAATCTCCTGAAGAGAAGATTGACACAGTTGGTGGCACATCAAGTGTTTCTTTTGACTTTGATAATATTTAGACTTAATGTTTTTTTTTTTTTTTTTTTATCTATCTTCATGTTGTTTTTTTAAGTATTGTTTTTCTTGTTGTAATTATTTTCTTTTAATGAAAAAACATGAATCATTTTCATATGTTGGATGTTTCAAAAATAAGCAAAGGAGATCTATGTCTGGTAGATAGTGCAACTTCACACACAATACTTACAAATAAAAAATACTTTTCTAAATTGACAATGATGAAAGCAAAAGTAAATACAATATCAGGTTCAGCAAACTTGATCGAAGGTTTTGGAAAACAAATATTATTTTACCTAGAGGAACAAAATTTACAATTGACAATGCATTGTTCTCTAGTCAATCAAAGAGAAATTTTCTAAGTTTTAAAGATATACGTTGCAGTGGTTATCATATTGAGACTGATAGTAAAAATAATGTGGAATATCTATAAATCCTATCCACTATCTTAAATGAATAACGTTTATTGGAAAAGTTGTCTGCTTTATCTTCTGGATTATATTATACTCATATACGAGTAATTGAAGCATATGCAACAATGAACCTGAAGTTCATGAATCCAGACATATTTACAATTTGACATGACCAATTTGGTCATCTAGGATCTATAATGATGAGGAGAATTATTGAGAATTCAAATGGACATCCATTGAAGAGCTAGAAGATTCTTCAATCTAATGAATTATCATGTGATACTTGCTCTAAAGAAAAATTGATAATTAGACTATCACCAACTAAAGTGGGGACTGAATCACCTGCATTTTTAGTACGAATTTATGGTGATATATGTGGACCTATTAACCCACCAAGTGGACCATTTAGATATTTTATGGTATTAATAGATGCATCCAGTAGATGGTCAACTTATTATTAAGTCGAAATCTTGCATTTGTAAGATTACTTGCTCAAATAATTAGGTTAAGAGCACAATTTCCTGATTATACAATTAAGACCATTCGTCTTGATAATATTGGTGAATTTACATCCCAAACTTTTAATAATTATTGTATGTCAATTGGGATAAGTGCTGAACATCCTGTACCATATGTTCATACACAAAATGGTTTAGCAAAATCATTCATAAAACGTTCGCAATTAATTACAAGATCATTACTTATGAGAATTAAGCTTCCTTCATCTGTATGAGGACATGCTACTGCACGCCATCACAATTAACTTATGGTCATAAGCCAAATATATCCCATCTGAGAATTTTTTGCGTGTGCAGTATATGTTCCAATTGCTCCACCACAACACACTAAGATGGGTTCTCAAAGGAGGTTAAGAATATATATTGATATGATTTTCCATAAATGACCAAATATCTTGAACCTCTGACAGGTGATGTATTTACTGCATGATTTGCTAATTGTCATTTTAATGAGGCAAATTTTCCAACATTAGGAGGGAGAAATTAAGAAGTTGGAAAAAGAAATTATATGAAATGAATCATTATTGTCTCATTTAGATCCCTGTATAGATCAAGTGAACTTGAAGTTCAGAAAATAATTCATTTGCAAAATATAGCAAATCAATTACCAAATGCATTTATAGATGCAAAGAAAGTAACTATGTCACATATACCAGCTGCAAATGTTCCATCAAAAATTGATATCCCAACACAACAAGTTGTCACTAATAAGTCTGGAACACGCCAGAAGCGTGATAGACCAGTGGGTTCCAAAGATAAAAATCCTCGAAAACGAAAATTAATTAATAATGAAAAAGACTTGGATGGGGATGTAAATACCCATAAATAAATTCTTGACATGATTAGTGAGGAAGGTGAAATACCTAAAGATAATAATGGGATTTTAATAAACTATGTCATGTCAGGAAAAAAAATGGAATCGAACTAATGTAATTATTGACGACATTTTTGCGTATAATGTTGCTCTTGATATTATATTTGAAAATGAGGATCCTAAACTAAAATTTGTTGAAGAATTTTGACATAGAAAAGATTGGCTTCAATGGAAAGAATCAATCGAGACAGAATTAAACTCACTTTCAAAACGTCAGGTTTTTGGATCAGTAGTTCGAACACCAGACGGTGTTAAACCGGTGGGATACAAATGGGTATTTATGAGAAAACGAAATGAAAATAATGATGTCACAAGATATAAAGCAAGACTAGTTGCACAAGGTTTTTCATAAAGACCTGGTATTGATTTTGAGGAGACGTATTCTCCGGTGGTAGATGCAATTACATTAAGATATTTAATTGGCTTGACTATGTATAAAAGTCTGGATATGCATCTTATGGATGTAGTCATAGCATATGTATATAGATATCTTGATAATGGTATTTATGTGAGAATCTTATAAGGATTTAAAGTACCTGAAACATATACATCGAATTCCAGGGAATGATATTCAATAAAGTTACAGAGATCACTATATAGATTGAAACAATCAGGAAGGATGTGGTACAATCGCCTGAGTGGATATTTATTGAAAGAATGATATCAAAATAATCAAATATATCCATGTGTTTTTATAAAAAAAATCACAATCAAGATTTGTTATTATAACTATATATGTTCATGACTTGAATATAATTGAATTCCTGAAGAGCTTTCAAAGGCAATAGTATTAAGAAAGAATTTGAGATGAAAGATTTTGGAAAAACAAAATTTTGCCTTGGTTTGCAAATAGAATATTTATTCATTAGTCAACTTATACAGGAAAAATTTTGAAAATATTTTATATGGACAAAACACATCCATTAAATATTCTAATGGAAGTTCGGTCATTAGATATAAAGAAAGATATATTTCGACCTCGAGAAGATAATGAAGAACTTCTTAGTCCTGAAGTACCATATCTTAGTGTAATTGGTATACTTATGTATCTTGCTAATAGTACAAGACCAGACAATGCATTTTCAATCAATTTATTAGCTAAATATAGTTCTTTCCTACAAAAAGGCATTGGAACGGAATTAAGCATATGATTCATTATCTCCGAGGAACAATCGATATGAGTTTGTTTTATTCAAATAAATCAAATTTTGATCTAGTTGATTATGTAGATTTTGGATATTTATCTAATCCACACAAAGCTAGATATCAAACAGGTTATCTGTTCACAAGTGGAGGAACTGATATATCGTGGAGATCGGTGAAACAGACTATAACGGTCATTTCCTCAAATCATGTTGAAATTCTTACAATTCACGAAGCTAGTCAAGAATGTGTATAGCTAAGGTCAATGACTCAGCACATTCGTGAAACGTGTGGCTTGTCTTCTAACAAGAATCTCCCAACGATATTATACAAAGACAACACAGCTTGCATAGCCCAAATTAAAGAAGGATATAGTGAAGAAGATAGAATAAAACATATCTCACTGAAGCTTTTCTACACTCATGATCTTGAAGAAAACGACAACATCACTGTACAACAAATTTGTTTGAAGGATAACCTGGTAGACTTATTTACGAAGGCATTACCAACCACAACTTTTGAAAAATTGGTGCACAACATTAGAATGCGGCGATGCAGAGATCTTAAATGATGTTTTCGTGAGGGGGAGTAAATATATTGTATTCTTTTAGGAGAATGTATTATATGAAATATGTACTATTTTTCCTTCACTGGGATTTTTTCCCATTGGATTTTTCCTGGTAAGGTTTTAACAAGGCATATTTCATATATATATATATATATATATGGGCATCTAAGGGGGAGAATTATGAATATTATAATAATAAATAGATGTCCATTGCTTAGTGTCCCAAAGTCATGTGTCACGCTTCATGTTGTCCACGTGCCTTGTAATTTTTCATACTTGGTGTTCATGTAAGTCCACATCCTACTTGCCACTTTGTCTATAAATAGTGGCATTTGGTGGATTTTAAAATCATATATACATTGGTGAGAATTCCACTTCAAAATTCCACTAATTTTCATATTATCCAATTTTATAATTTTAATAATTTTAAGTTTTTAGTTATTTTATATATTTAATATTATTATATAAATATATTATTATATTATATTTTCTCTATATCCGTCTTCTTGTTGTGTATCTCAAATTCACAACAATAATAATAAAATCATGGTTAAAGTGAATATAACTCCACTTACATATAGAATGTTATTAAGGATAAAAATATTTGTGGTTCGAATCTCTCCACTTTTTATTTTACTCTAAAAAAAATAATAATAATATATTTTATAATTGGAAGATTAAATTTAGACTGTAACCAAACAATAAGTGGAGACAAGGAGAATAAAACCATTTTAGGAAATTAATTTCATCAATTAGATTTATATTTAACTAGTTTTAAGTACAAAATAGTCATGTATACAACCATGATTCAAAAATGTAAATCTGGAAAACAAAATACATATATTCATAAAATAGTGTAATGAATGATATTTCAAAAAAATGGAATCTTTATATAATTAGTAGTAAATCCTAAAATATCAAAATATTACAAAATTAAAAGATGGGAGAGGATATCATATGTTAAAAATGTCTCAAAATGTTACTAAAATCTAGTTGTGGAATATTATTAAAGTTTAGGACATTTGTGAAACATTAGTATTTTGGTCCTTACTATTATTTTGACACCTAATATGTGCTTTCTAACACTTACTTCACTCTAGTCAACCTATGTAATGTCAACACGTATCTATGTCTAAGTACATTAATAAACATATTCAAAGTATATTTAAGGGAAAAAAATTACTGTCAAAGTGAGCACAACTCAACTCAATAAATGTAATGACCCGACTTCTTAGGACTTATACTAGGTCGTTACTATATGCAAGCATAAATCTCAAAACAACCATCTCATAAATTTTAACTAGAATTAAAAGAATTTTATTTAATAAATAGTTTTTTTTTTTGTAAAATCTAAATAACTGAAATTTTTTTATCGGGGTTTCCCTAAAATATAAGTTCAAAATAAATTTCTTGAAGCTTTATAAATAAAAATTTCAAACAATGAACTCTCATTTCAAACATCAATACTAGAACTTAAAATATTAAAACATGAAAACATAAGCAGAAGCATCTCTTTGGTCCCAATGGCATGATCACGGATTCCTTTTGTCATTCGTCGGTCTATCCTGGCTCTTACCTGAAAACATAACATAAGAAAGTATGAGTTTAAAATACTCAGTAAGTAACTCCACTACTGGGGTCGGGCTATGCATTTATGTCCAATAAAATGCAACTTTCTAGTGAGACATGCAAAAACCTCTACTAATCCTCGATGGCCATCTAGTGAATAGTTTAACCTGGCTTATCATAGATGGGATGTACCCACAAATCTCTGGTGAAATCCCAAAGGGGGATCACTAACCTCTAATGAAATCTTGAAAGAGATCACTAACCTCTGATGAATCCCGAAGGAGACACTAACCTCTGGTAAAATCCCGAAGGAGATCCTTAACCTCTAATGAAATCCCGAAGGAAATCACTAACCTCTGGTAAATCTCAGAGAAAACAAAAACCTCTGGTGAATCCCAAAGGAAACACTAACCTCTGATGAATCCCAAAGGAGACACTAACCTTTAGTGAATTCCGTAGGAAACAAAAACCTTTGGTGAATCCAAAAGGAAATACAAACCTCTAGTAGGTACATGTCTACAGGTAGGGGGTAACTATCACTAACATAAATATCATGCATCATAAAATAGAGTCCCACACATAAACCATAACATAAAGTTCATTCATCCTCATACATGTCAAATAAGATGTAGAGTCATGCTCTTACATTCTTGTAAAATATCTTATAAAATAAGATCATGCTCATTCTTATCACATATATCAAACATGACATTCATATGTTCATATTTCCTCTCTAATCAAATATCATGTAGTCTTAGAACCATCAAAATTATCTTTAATTTTATCACCTGACACGAAGGCGGTTCCAATAATAAGATTTCTTACCTCGAATTGAAATTCCAAAATTAATCCAAGAAATCAACATCCAATAAAAAACTTGAATTAATGTCTCAAACGCTTTGTTTACTCCAAATTTATTCCAAATTTCGCTCAAAGATTTAAATCTACATATAAACCATAATTTATGATTTAAAATCCAATTTCCAACATTTATAACTAATCCAAAACGTTATGTAGTCTTAATACTCACCACTTATGCGGCATAAAGCTATGGAACTTATTGATAGTACACTAACGACTTTCAAAAACATGAATTGATACTCCAAATCTTATGGGTAAATCAAGTTTGGTCCGGAATTCAGTGTGTACTAAAGAATCAATCAAGAAATCCAAAGAAAAATCATCAACAACTCACCAAATAAAAATTTGGCAAGCGGTGATGGCCAGCGGATGCACAACGGCGAACAACTAAAAAAATATGAAAGTAACAGAGATTTTTCTCAATAATTGACCTCCCTTTGGAATGAAGTGAATGGTTTGGAATGAAATGCATGGTTGTATTTATAGAGAAAAAATATGTTGGAGTTAGCATGCAACTAGCTGAAGAAATCAAGATCAATAAGCTGACTAATTAATCAATTTTAGCAAATAAGACAGCATGCTCATATCAGAAAAATAGGATTTTAAGAAATTACCTTTATAGAACTCTTCAATTCAGCAAATTTAACTGCAATCTCCTTAAACCACCACTTGATCTTCCTTACTATTCTCTAGGACCTTAGATTGATTTGTGGGAATCAAATTTAGCTAAATTTTTGGGAATTAAGAGGGAAAGAACTTTTGGTTATTTCTTGAGATAGAAAACTCTCTCCTCTCTTCAAAAACAGAAAAAACTCATCTCGCATGGCTTGAATTCTCAACTTAACAAGGCTGAGAATTATCTTTTTCAGCATACCATGTGAACTCACATGAAATTGACACGAAGTAGGTCAAGATTGAGTTGTCAAAGTGGGATCAACCCACTAGAAGGAATTTTCTAACTTAAAAATTGATTTTCAGATTAAAAAACAATTTTACTTTTAATTTTGAAACTAATTTTCAAAATTAATTAGAAAATTCAAAATATTAATTCTATAATTAGTATTAATAAAAAATCATTAATTTTATACCAAATTAATTCTATAATTAATTCTTAAATAATTAATTAAATAATTTAATTAATATTAATTTAATATCGAATATTAAATTAATCAAACACCAATCCCAAATATGAATCTTGATTCATGTAATTAATATTTAAATCAAATTTAAATACTATCTAATCCTCCAATTTCGTTTAATTCGATAATTAAACGTGCAATTATATCGTATATAATCACTAATTCATTTGATTCAAATTTGAACGTTTCAAATTAAATACATCACTCTATTCTAAGGTTTAATCCACTTGTAAGCTAGTAGGGCAACCTAATGGACCTACAGATCATGGACTTCAACTATCCAAGATTAATTGGCTAAACTCTTTAAACCGAATTAATCGACATTCGTTAACTACCGGGTCACTCCACTAAAGCCCAGTAGTTGCACTCCCCTCACTGTAGATATATTTTTGTCCACTTGATTTAACCGTAATCAGTAAGTTGGCCCTTCACATATTGTTCGTAATAATGGCTGGGTCAAAATGTTGTGTTACCCCCGAGATTACATATTACTCCTTAAGTTCCACTGATCATCTAATGAACAATTGGTTTGTGATCCAATCAATAAAGTGAGTCCCTCTTGGGCCAATGAGAGGGTGGGGCCCCTTGTTCAAGACCTAGAATCAGTACTTAGGAGAACAACCTCTCTACTATCCCTAAGAGCGGGTAGGAGTGAATTCTGTCTTGCACCCTATGTCCCCAACTATTCTTACCCCTGAAATAGAAGGCTTATTGAGCCAAGCTGTTGAGTCAACCCTCACCTATGAAAATCTAAGGATAATCCCGAATAAACAGGAATTCATACTTAGCTCCGGATTAAGGTCGAGTTACCTAGGTCATCAATTTGAAATAGTTAGTCTTAAACAATAAACAGTGTTATAAAATAAGAGTGACTCGTTTCTTAGTCCAGTCTTATACAAACTCATTGCATAGGATGCCTCCACTTGCATGTCTCCACATGAACGATTTAAGATCACATTGTTTATGCTAAATACAAAGTAGGTCGCATTCGATAGTGTTACCAGAATAAGGTACCCAACCTTATTCATATATTATAGACCGTTTTGGCTATTTACTTGAACTTGATCCATCTTTCTGTCTCCATATAAAGTCCAAGTATTCATATAATAACCATGGATCTTTGATTATTAGATTTAGTCTTTACAAGTGTAATTTATATATTCAATAACAGTTTTATTGAATAAACACCAATAACATCATTATTGCAAATAGAATATGTTTAATATTACAAACTGTGAGTTTCAGGACATACAATCCAACAAACTCTTGAAGAAAATCAAATCAGAGATCCTTTTGAGTAGCGGAAGTGGATTGTTCCAAATTCCATTCAGAATAAACACAAACATTTTACAGACTTAAACGGAAACAAACAGATTATGCATAAACCGAAATTACAGCATGCTACCAAAAGATATAAGGGATAAAGTATGCGTACATTTGAAGAACTACAAGTATCCCTCGATCAATGTCCAATGTGTCCAACGGTGCTCTCGAACGCAACGAACGAAACAGCCAACAACACGAACAACTGGATGCTCCTCAAACCCATTCGAGTCCGACTCGATCCACGAACAAATTTAGAACACCACCATAATGGTTACCTTGGTATTCTCGGTGTGAGAATCCATGAGTTGTCGGCTTTGTATAAACTTGGATTGAAGAAGACATGAGGTATACAATCGAGTAAGTTGGAGATAATGAAGACTGTCTATCGTATGGACGATGTACTCGATCGTTTAGAAGATGAAGCCTATCGTATAGACTTTTGCTACTCGATCCTGTAGGAACGATCAAACGAGTAACTATCGTATAGTTAACTCTTAGCTCAATCGTGTATGCTGTTAACGCTATCGCTTAGTAAAAACACTTTTTACTTAATAGCCTTTTTCATGAGATTTTTCTGAAATGAATCAACTACCAATTTTTGGAAAACAGTCTTCCTTTTTATCTCATAGTTACCATAAAACTTCCAATAACCTCCCACTCAATTCGATTATTAAAGAAAAAAAATTAATTATCATATAATTAATATATTATAAATAAATATGATAACCAACTTATCATATTATATTTATATCTATAGTTTTAATATTTCATCATATGAAACATATAATGTATAGTTCTTTTTCTATTTTATGGTATTTAATATAAAACATATTTATATTAATTCCTCCAATTAATGTATCTAATACATCATATCAATTATATCACATACAATTGAATTTCTTCTTGTTAATTTGAACACTTTAAATCAACCTAAAATATTATTCATAACTTGAACCCATTGAGCTACGAAGAGGACCTCATGGACCTGTAGCTTGAAGCTCCAACGGTATGTGAATAATTGACTAAATTATATAGTCACGAGATCCACCATTCGTTAACTATTGGTCACCCCACTAAAGATCGACAACTGCACTCTTCTCACTACAGATATATTTTTGTGACCATATAACCAATCAATAGTGTGATGACCCTTTACAAATCGCTCGTAAGTACAATTAAGCCAATTTACCGTTTTGCCCTTGTAGTTACATCTAACTCCTTAAGTACTACTGATTCCTCTAATGAACAATACGTCATAGTCCTACTATGATCGAGTTCTCTCTTCCAAAGAGAGGGTGTGGCCACTATGTTCAAGATCGGAATCAGCCCTTATGGGAGTAATTTATCTATTTATCCGTGCTTCAGAGAAGGAGTGAATTCCGTCTTGTATAGCTGAGTTCCCAGCTCCCCAATCAGATGAATTCCCAAAAAGGTAGGCTTGTTGAGTTAGCAATCTGGCCACTTTCACCCCATACTAATGAAAAGACCACCCTTATAGGCAGGAGTTCCCAACTCACTCAGGATTAAGGTCATGTCACCTATGGTCATTTTAGTGAAATGTAAATCTTAATTATCAACAGCGTTATATAAAGAGACTAATCATTTCGGGGTCCGGTCTTATACAAAATCTTTGTATAGGATACCCCCGCTCAAATGTCTCCACATGAATGGCCAAGATCAGACCATTTGTAGCACTTATAACACTTATAACACTTGTAACATCTACAAAGACCGGTTATCGTACCACATCACATACATGCTTAAGTTACATGAAATAACCAAGGATCTTAGTTTATTGGATTTGAGTAAATGCAAATAAAATAACATTTATTTTATTCATAACAATGTGTGCAAAATGTTTACAAACTACGAGACCATTGGGAGAATTAGGACATCAATCCCAACAATCTCCCATTTGTCCTATTGCCTTAGGAGACTAATGTACAATACATAAAAATAGTACAATATACAATAAACTTGGCCATACTTTATACCCCAGTATCATCTCCCACTTGCCCTAAACAAGGTGTCGCATGTCCTGTTGACCAAGACTCTCCAGATGACCCTCAAACACTTTAGCCGTGAGAGCCTTTGTAAACGGATCAACAACGTTGTGTTCCAACACAATCTTCGTGACTATCACATCACTGCGATGCACAATCTCCCTGATCAAATGATACTTCTGTTCGATATGCTTACCTCTTTAGTGACTCCGAGGTTCCTTAGAATTTGCCAGAGCCTCACTGTTATCACAATAGAGAGTGATCGACAAAGACATATTTGGAGCAACTTCCAAATCTGTAAGGAACTTTCTAATCTAAACAACCTATTTAGCAGCTTCACAAGTGGCTACGTATTTGGCTTCCATAGTGGAGTCCGCGATGCATCCTTACTTGATGCTTCGCCAAACTACGACCCCTCAATTCAAAGTGAACACTGACCCTGGTGTCGATTTTCGAGAATCTCTATCAGTCTGAAAGTCAGAGTCTGTGGATTCTGTAAGGATTAATTTCTTATCTCCATACACAAGCATATAGTCCCTCGTTCTCCAAAGATACTTGAGGAGGTTTTGACTGCCGCCAAGTGATCTAATCCTAGATTGGACTGATATCGACTGACAATCCCTACTATAAAGTAAATGTCAACAGACTAGTGAAGAGTATATAGACCTCCAATTCCAGAACTATATGATAGAACATGGGATTACGCCCCAACTCTCGGCCCCAGGTACACCTCAGCAGAATGGTGTATCAGAAAGGAGAAATAGAACCTTGTTGGACATGGTTCGGTCTATGATGAGTTATACCCATCTTCCAGACTCGTTTTGGGGTTTTGCAGTGGAGATTGCATGCTACATTTTGAACAACGTTCCCTCGAAAAGTGTTTCTAAAACACCTTTTGAGTTGTGGAAAGGCATAAAGGTAGTTTACGCCACTTCAAGAATGAGGGACTACATGCTCGTGTATGGAGATAAGAATCTGATCCTTACAGGATACACCGACTCTGACTTTTAGACTGATAGAGATTCTCGTAAATCGACATCAGGGTCAGTGTTCACTCTGAATGGAGGGGTTGTAGTGTGGCGAAGCATCAAGCAAGGATGCATCGCAGACTCCACTATGGAAGTCGAATACGTAGTCGCTTGTGAAGCAACTAAAGAGGTTGTTTGGCTGAAGAAATTCCTTACAAATTTGGAAGTTGTTCCAAATATGGATTTTCTGATCACTCTTTATTGTGATAATAGCGGAACTGTGGCAAATTCGAAGGAACCTCAGAGTCATCGTTGAGGCAAGCATATCGAATGGAAATATACCACTTGATCAGGGAGATTGTGCATCATGGTGATGTGATAGTCATGAAGATTGTGACGGAGCACAACGTTGTTGATCCGTTTACAAAGGCTCTCACGGCTAAAGTGTGTGAGGGTCATCTGGAATCTTTGGGTGTATGGGACATGCAGCATCTTGTCTAGGGTAAGTGGGAGATGATACTGGGGTATAGAGTATGCCCTAGTTTATTGTATATTGTACTTGTAATTATTCATGTATTGTACATTAGTCTCCCGAGGCATTAGGACAAGTGTGAGATTGTTGGGATTGGTGTCCTAATTCTCTCAGAGTCTCGTAGTTTCTAAACTGTATACATTGTTATGAATAAAATAAGAGTTATTTTATTTGGTATTTACTCATATCCAATAAACAAAGCTCCATGGTTATTGAATGAAAACTTAAGCATGTATATAAGATATACAAGTGAATCATGCCTTAAGTGATAATCTAAATAGATCTGTAGTATAAGTATTAATGAGGGATACCTGATCTTGGTGACACTACGGATACGACCCGTTTTGTAGAAGTTTACAAGTGGGTGAACTACTACAGATGGTAGATCCTGACCATTCATGTGGAGACATGCGAGCAGGGGTGTCCTATACAAAGAGTTTGTATAAGACCAGACCACGAGATGACTTGTCTCTTTATATAACACTGTTGATACTTGAGACTTACATCTCACCTAAACGACTATAGGTGACATGACCTCAATCCTGAGTGTTTTGGGAACTTCTGCCTTTGAAGGCGGTCCTTTGATTAGTATGGGTGAGAGTGGTCAGATTGCCAACTCAACATGCCTACCTTTTTGGGGATTTGTCTGATTTGGGAGATGGGAACTCAGTTACACAAGATGGAATTCACTTCTTTCTCGGAGCAGAGGTAAGTAGATAGATTGCTCCCTTAAGAGCTGATTCCGAGTCTTTAACATAGTGGCCAAAACTGCTATTTGGAAGAGAGGACTCAGTCATAGTAGGACTATGACTTATATTTATTAGAGGGATCAGTGGTACTTAAGGAGTTAGATGTAACTACAGGAGCATAACGGTTATTGGCCTAGTTGTACTTACAAGCGATCTGTGAAGGATTATCGCGTTATTGATTGGTTGATATGTACACATAATACATTTGTAGTAAGGAGAGTGGAGCTACCAGTCTTTAGTGGAGTTCCTAGTAGTTAACGGATGGCGGATCCCGTGATTAAAGAGTTTAGTTAGTAATTCACCTACTGTTGGAGCTTCGAGCTACAAGTTCATAAGGTCCCTTTGGTAGCTCAATGGATTCAAGTTGAGAATTAGTTTTTGGTATTGATTTGAAATTTTCAAATTGAAAAGAGGAGATTTGATTATATATGATGATCGGTACATCAAATGGAGGATTAATGTAAATGAGATTTTGTGAAATCTGGATTTCCATTTTTCCTACTTAAGCAAGTGGAAGTTAAATTCTATGTTGAAGTGAAGGAAATTTCTAGGTTTGAATAGATTTTCCTTAAGTAGTTTTTAGTTAAGCTTTAATTGATGAAAAATTGGCTAAGCATTGGACTAGGCATTGCTATGCGTTGGCCATAAGATTTTGGAGAGATTACTTGGGCAAAGGGAAAAGTTGAAGTAGGGTCAAGAGTGATGCATGCCTTAGAGGTTAGACCAATGCATAGGCTTGTTGGATGCGTTGGATGCATTGGATGCGTTGGATGATGAAAGCGTTGGATGATGGATACGTTGGATGCGTTGGATGTTGGATGCGTTGGATGATGGATGCGTTGGATGCAATGGACGCGATGGACGTGGCAGCACTATGCATTGGTGATGCATTATGCATTGGTGATGTGCTATGAGTTGGTAATGTGCTATGTGTTGGTGATGTGCTATGCGTTGGTGATGTGTTATGCATTGGTCATCCAACGGTTTGTGGACGCATGTGCCGGTTGATGGTGTCCAGACATAGGTAGGTTGCGGCAATGGATGGGTGCAATTTTGACTAACGCATATGAGAGTTGATAGACGCATGCAAAGTCGTCATCTTAACATGTGGCTTGTTAAGAGGAATTCTTAAACATTAAGCAAATTAGATGGATGCATAAGAAGACATGTAAAGGATGAGGGCTATGCATTGGTGAAAGGAGAAGAAGAAACCTTGGCTTTCACTGATGTAAGAATGCGTTGATGGTGTGAAGAAAAGACACTTGGACATGCAGCCAAGTAGGAGGTGTCGGCCGTGGAGCAATCTTGGACGCCTATAAATAGGGCCAAGACTTCAAATGAGAACTCAAATTCTGTTCAAAGGACATAAATAAGAGTGTGTGAGGACTAATTGGGAGAAGACTATGCGTTGATGGAAGAACACATGCGTTGGTAGCAAGACCATGCGTTGGTCAAGAAGTTCCAAGAGGGGAGATGCTGTCGGGCAGAAAAGACAGGAAGTAGCATCAACTTGAAATGAGGATTTCTCCCAGAATACTTATGATTTGGAGTGATTCTAAAGCCATCTAAAATCTAGGAGAGTCTAGTTTTCAGGGTAGGGCTGCCGGAGAAGAATATCTAAGGAATCGGGCTGGAAAGTGAGAAAAGGACAGAAGGGTCAGGCTGTCAGGTAAGCTTGGGCCAGTCTTGAAGATTTTGAGATTCTGGCCAAACCACGAGAATTTCTGAGCTAATATTTTATGGTAAGCTTTCTGAGACATTTTAGAACATGTTTACAGAAGGAAGTATCTTAAAATAAGGTCTATAACTATGAGTAATATAAACTGATATTTGAATCTGGAATTTAGGGTTCAAAAGGGAAACCAAGGAAACCTAAGGAACTTTGGAAAGGAAAGTTCCTAACCAATCAAGGTGAGTGGTTATTGTGTGTTGTATTGGCATGATCAGGGATATATGTATAATTTCTATATATAGGTAAATATATATAGGGGATAATGTTAAATTGGCATGATCAGGGATATATGTTTATCTTGTTACTATGCTTGTTAAGATATTGCTTGTATGTTTGTGTTGGAAACTGGAATTGTACCTGGGATATATAGTTAGCATGCTTGAAAAGGTACTTGGTAGGAAAATATAGTCGGCTTCGGTCAGTGGGAAATTATAGTCGGTGACGACCAGCGGGAAATATAGTCATGTTACCTAAGCATAGCTAATGAGAAAATAGTCGATGTGCACATTGGCGGGATAATAGGGTACAGGGAATGTTTTCACAGGAATTGTTGATACATTGCTTTAGTGTACGTGTGAAAGTATTGGGGAAAATGTAGGATCATGCCAGGGATAACCAATGGTAAAGCTAGGGATGTTTTCATTATGTGATAACCAGCGGTCAAGCTGGGGTTGATTGTTTTTAACCAGCAGTTGAGTTGGGGTTAATCCAGCAGTTTGGATGGAGAAATACTTGTAAACTTGTGGTAATGTTCTTGTTGACTATGCATTGATTTCTAGAAGTATATTTCTCTAGTCAAAGTTATTTGTTTATCTAAAGGCACCACTCACTGCCCTTTATAGCTCATGTTTTCCATGTTTTATGTTCCCCCCCCCCCCCTCCCCAAAGTATTGAAAGGTGAGGAGTTCCAGGGTGCTGCTAAGGTCAAGGTCTGCCACGTGCCACAGTTACACTTTCGGAGGGTTTTACAGTTGTTGTTGTAAATTTGTAATTAAGTCTTGGAGTTGTATAAATGTTACATTGTTGTAATAAAATGGGCCTACTTAATCAGTTGACTGTTCAATTTGTACATTGGTACCAGAGTTATTTCCGCAATGAGTTTTTAGGCAGTAGGTGTCAACGAAAGGGTTGATAACTGCTTCACTCATGCCCTTTCTCAGGCTCGGAGGGTAATCTGGGGCAGGGTGTGACAGATTTACATTAAGTACCATGAAATAGAAAAAGAACTATGGTTTATATGTTTCATAAGAAGAAATATTAAAACTATAGGTTATAAATATAATATAGTAAGTTGGTTATCATTTATATTTATAATAATATTAATTATTGGATAGTTATCTCTTTTTCTCTAATAACCAATTGTGGGAGGTTATTGGTGGTTTCATGGTAACCATGAGATAAAAGGAAAAATATTTTCCTAATTTTAGGAGATTTTTTAGAAAGTTGCTATTCTTGGCAAGTTCTCACGGAATCGCTATCAAGTGAATAGGATTCACTAAACGATAGCTGAAGACAGACTAAACGATCGTGGAGTGACACTACACGATAGTTCATCAATTAGTCATTAGCTAAATGATCGCGGAGCATTTGCTATACGATCGCAAAGTATCTTCTAAATTATTGGGCATCGTCTATATGATAGACTTCTGTCATCTCCTACTTGCTCAATCGTTTACACGATTGTTATTCCTCCGGTCTCTTCCTCTAACCAAGTCCACACAGAGCCTACACTTCTGGATTCTCACACCGAGAATACCAAGGTAGCATTATGGTGGTGTTTTACTCAACTCGACTGAGTCGAGGTATTTGGAGGTCATTCTCTGTGTTCGTGATCTTGGAAATCATTGTGTTCATGGTTGTTGTTGATCGTGTAGTGTTGCGGTTGCTGTGTATGAGCGTTCGTGCTCAAGGGAGTTTGAAGATGAGTCTTTAAAGGTATGATAATTTTTCCCTTGATCTCTTCTGAAAGCATGTTGTAGTTTCGTATTGTGCATGATCGGTTAGTTTCCAATTTCTTGATTGTAATTGTGTATGTTCAAATACAAATGGAATTTGGAACGATCATTCTGCTGCTCATGAAAATCCTCATATCTGATTTCCTTCAAGAACATATTGCGCCTCTCCTAAATCTTTCATTTGTAATTGAGCGGCTAGCCACTTCTTAATATCCGTCATAAAACCTACATAATTCCTAATGAGTAGGATATCATCCACATACAGCACTAGGAAAGCTACTGAGTTGTTGATGATTTTCTTGTAAACACAAGGCTCATCAACATTCTGATCAAAGCCAAATGATTTGATCGCATTATCAAATCTAATGTTCCACGATCTAGATGCTTGTTTCAGTCCATAAATGGACCTATTAAGCTATCAAACTCTTTACTCTTGATTTGGAACAATGAACCCCTCTAATTGAGCCATGTAAATGGTCTCCTCAAGATTACCATTCAGAAAGACAGTCTTGACGTCCATTTACCATATCTCATAATCATAAAATGTGGCTACTTACAGGAGAATCCTGATAGACTTCAATATGATAATAGGTGAGAAAGTTTCATCATAGTCCACTCCCTCGATCTGGGTATAACCCTTTGCCCCGAGTCTAGCCTTAAAGGTCTGCACCTTTCTATCTACACCTCATTTTCTCTTGTAGATCCACTTACACCCTATAGGTTTTACCCCATCAGGCTGATCCACAAGTTCCTAGACAGAATTGAAGTACATAGACTCCATTTTTTGATTCATGGCTTTAATCCATTCATCTTTGTCAACATCATCCATTGCTTGCTTATAAGACAAATGGATCCTCAATTCCATCATCAGACATGATGTTTTGGGCTTCAGTCAAACCCATGTAGCATTCTGGTGGGTTCGCAACCTTCCTACTACGTTGAGGCAGTCTCAACTCTTGAGATGATTGATGACATGAACCGACATCAACAACTTTTATTGATCTATCCGTCTGTTCAACAACTCTTGTTGAACTCTCAGTAGTCTCAGTAGAAATCTCATTTAAAACAAGTTTGCTTTGTAGTTTATGATCCCTAATATGGTTTTCTTCCAAAAAGATAGTATTTGTCGATACAAACAGCTTATTCTCAGTCAGATCATAGAAGTATCCACCCTTTATTTCTTTGGGGTAGCCTACAAAGAGGCAAACTTTCGATCGCGGTTCCAACTTTTTAGGGTTAGCCATAAGCACATGGGTCGGACATCCCCAATTCCTGAAGTGGCATAAACTACCTTTACGACCTCGCCATAGCTCAAAAGGTATTTCAGAAACCTCTCCATAGCTCAAAAAGTGTTCAAAATGTAACATGCAGTCTCCACTACAAATCCCCAAAATGAGTCTAGAAGATGAGCATAACTCATCATAGAATTAAACATATCTAATAGGGTTCTATTTCTCCTTTATGAGACACCATTCTGCTGAGCTGTATCTGGGGCCGAGAGTTGGGACATGATTGTGATGTAATATTAAACAATAGGTTAATGAATAGAATATGATTATATTATTATTTATAGACAATTATAGGATAATTGTTTCGACATTTTCTCTGTAATCGTGTGATAGTAGGAGGTTACATTCAATTTTTGTAACTGAAGAATAAAATGAAAATAGTTTTCGTTTTGCAAAAAAAAAAAAAAAAAATAGACATTCGCTCACGTTTGGTGTATACTACCTATCGCATCAATAGCTCAATGTTTTTAAACGATCGTATACACGCGCACAGCTTACTAAACGATCGCATAGGATTTCCTAAATGATCATCAACCTGCTCCCGAGTATCCGATACTCTGTGATCGTTTACCCCATCGTTTACATGACCCGACCAACGTTTGGTCGTCTTCATCCTCGAAGAACAACAACTCCTTGCCTTGAAGCTTCTTCACAAACGATTCACAGACTCAAACAACTTTGGAATTACCGACTCGATAGCAAGTTCATATGCCTAGAAACCCTTACATTTAACTTCGAATGAAAAAGAATTTTAAAAAACAGAGGCTTTATCCCAGTGAAGGGGCATCATCACCCCACCAATGACGTTTGTCCTGCCTCGCTGGGGCGTCATTGCGAAGTAGAAATCTTATAACTTAGGGTATTGGGAAACTATTTTGCTAAAACTAAAATTGGTGTTAAAATGTGGTTTAGCAAAGACTTATATAAGTTTGTTTGCTTTTCAGTAACGGTTTTAAAATGATTATAGCCATAATTGCTCTACTTAGCACCGATAAGCTAAATGGCGAGAATTACGCTAGTTAGAAACACATGATCACGACTATACTTATCATCGAGGATCTTATGTTTGTCCTTACGGAGGAGAGTCCTCTTATTCCACCTCCTAACGCCGCTCGAAATAGAGGCTTATGAGCGCTAGATATGGGCGAACGAGAATGCTTGAGCCTATATCTTGGCCAATCTTAATGACACGTTGGCCAAGAAGCATGAGCCCATGGTCTCAACGCGTGAGATCATGGAGTCCCTACGGGGGATGTTCAAACAACCGTCTGGACAGCTCAAGCATGAGACTCTTAAACACATCTTCAACTCCAAAATGGAGGAAGGCACATCTATTCATGAACACAAGCTTAACACAATGGTCCACTTCAATGTGGCGGAGATGAATAGGTCTAGGATTGATAAGGGCAGTAAGGTTAGCATTATCCTGCATTCGTTGCCATAAAGCTTCTTGTACTTTGTCAGCAATGTGATTCTGAACAAAGTGGACTATACCCTTATAACTCTCCTCAACGAGTTGAAGACATACCAATCCTTACTGAAAAGTAAGGAGAAGATGGGAGGTGAGGCAAATGTTGCCTCGTTTTCAAAGAAGTTCCATCGAGGTTCGACTTCTGGAACGAAGTTTGCATCTTCTACTCCTTTCATTGGAAAGTGGAAGAAGAAGAAGGGTAGTAAGGGGAAGACGCCTGCTAAGCCACCACCTATCGCCCAGCGGAATAGGCATCCAACACCGAAATATTTCCACTGCAACTAAGATGGACACTGGAAGAGAAATTGTCCTCGTTGGCTTAAAAAGAAGAAGGCAGCCAAGGCTAAGTCAAAACAAGGTAAATACGATTAACTTGTTTTGGAAACTTGCTTAGTGAAGAATGATGATTCTGCCTGGGTTATTGATTCGGGCGCCACTAATCATGTTTTTCTTTTTTTCAGGGGATTAGATCTTGGTGGCATCTAGAGGTTGGTGAGATGACGTTGCGAGTAGGCACCGGGCATGTCGTCTTAGCTGTGGCAGTGGGAGTCCAGTTGACTTTACATAAGAAATTTCTTATTTTACAAGATGTATTTGTAGTTCCTGAGTTGAAGTGTTTATTCATAAGGATGGAGTTGAGATCTGTACAGTAAAACTAGAAAATAACTTGTATGTGCTAAGGCCGTTAGCATTAAGTTCTCTCCATAACATAGAGATGTTTAAAACTGTCGTAACTCAAAATAAACGTCAACGGGTTTCTCCAAAAGAAAAAGCCCAACTTTGGCACCTTCGATTAAGGCACATCAATCTCAACAGGATTGAGAGATTGGTGAAGAATGGGCTTCTAAGTGAGTTAGAGGAAAATTCTTTACCGGTGTGCGAATCTTGCCTTGAGGGAAAGATAACTAAAAGACCCTTTATTGGTAAAGGTTATCGAGCCAAAGAGCCTCTAGAGTTAGTACATTTTGACATTTGTAGTCCTATGAATGTGCGAGCCTGGGGAGGCTATGAGTATTTCATCACCTTTACTAATGATTACTGTAGGTATGGGTATGTTTATTTGATGCAAAAAAAGTCTGAATCCTTTGAAAACTTTATAGAATTCAAGGCTGAAGTTGAAAATGCATTGGATAGACGGATTAAGACACTTCGATCGGATCGAGGTAGAGAGTTTTTGGATTCGCGGTTCTAGGACTATTTAATAGAATATAAAATCGTTTTCCAACTCTCAGCGTCAGGTACACCTCAGCAGAATGGTGTAGCGGAGAGGAGAAACAGAACCTTGTTGGATATGGTTCATTTGATGATGAGTTATGCTTCGTTAGCTCAACATTTCTAAACGATTGTATACACGCACACAACTTACTAAACGTTCGCATAGGATTTGCTAAATGATCGTCTAGCTTTTTCCTAAACGATCATGCGTCTGAGCATTTACTAAACGATCGTCTATACGATCGCGACCCATTTACTAAACGATCGTGTACCATTTCCCAAACGATCAAGCATCGTCTAAATTGAAGGAGCTCTTATACAAGAGTACCTATGGGCGGAAGCGAGATCGTTCCAAACTCATTGTGACAGAATTACTGCATTCACAATCTAACAGAATAGATATGCATTTAACAACTAACTACAGGCATGCTTTGAAATTTAAACAACAAGAGAACAAGAAACGTACCAGTTGAAGAAACCTTCTTCGCCTTAGAATTCGTTCTCGTACAAGGACTCCTCCTCTCACTCTCGCTGAGAACGTCCACTCCAATCATTCACTAAATCACGATCGTCTACACACGAACGGACTCCACACGAACATAGCAGTAGAGAGGACACGACCACTTAGAACCCTCGGCATTCTCGGCGTGAGAATCCAGAAGGTATGGGCTCTGTTGGATTTGGCAGAGGGAAGGAGGAAGAGAAGATCGTATACCATGACCAAGCAAGTGGGAAAAGGCAGGTGTCTATCGTATAGACAATGCTTGATCATTTAGAAAAAGGTACATGATCGTTTAGTAAATGGGCCACGATCGTATAGACGATCATTTAGTAAACGCTCGGGTGCGCGATTGTTTAGGAAAAAGCTAGACGATCGTTTAGCAAATCCTATGTGATTATTTAGTAAGTTGTGCGCATGTATACGATCGTTTAGAAACATTGAGCTATCATGTAGACTCTCGGTTTGCTATGCGATAGGCAGTATATACCAAACATGAGTGAATGTCTATTTTTTTTTTTTTTTTTTTTTTTTTTTTTGCAAAATGAAAATGATTTTCATTTTATTCTTCAGTTATGAAAACTAAATGTAACCTCCCACTATCACATAGTTACGGAGAAAATGCCAGCACTTATCCTATAATTGTCAAAAAATAAATAATAAATATAATCATATTATATTCATTAACCTATGGTTTAATATCACATCAAATGCAATATATGAACCATAGTCTTTTCTCCTCCATTAGATATAAATCGTATTTATATCATTTTCCTCCAAATAATGTATCTTATACATAATGTCAATCATATCATATATAATTAACCAGTTCAATCATATCATATATAATTGAACTCCCTCTTGTCAATTTGAACACTTCAAACTGACCCAAAAACTGATTCTCAACTTGAATCCATTGAGCTACCAAGGGGACCTTATGAACCTATGGCTCGAAGCTCCAATAGTGCGTGAATAGCTGACTAAACCCTTTAGCCACGAGATCCACCGTCCATTAACTGCCAGGCATTCCACTAAAAACCGACAGCTGCACTCACCACAGATATATTTCTGTGTCCATCGGATATAACCAATCAACAGTACGATAACCTTTCACAGATGCTCGTAAGTATAATTGGGCCAATTTATCGTTTTGCCCCTATAGTTACATCTAACTCTTTAAGTACCACTGATCCCTCTAATGAACAATATAACATAATCCTACTTGTTAGAGTATTTCAGCATGCAGTGGAAGCAACAATGATCAATAAGCACTCTAATTCATTAATTTTGGCAGTAACTAAAGCATGCTCATCAATCACAAGATGGTTTGAAGCTATACCTTTGTAGAACTCCTTGAAATCTTGACTCTCAATTGTAATTTTCTCCGGAACTTACTGTGAACCACCTCAAGATCTTTCCCACTATTCTCTTGGAGCTTTAGAATGAGTTGTGGTACTCAAGATCAGCTTGAATGAAAGGAAACTTGGAGGAGAACTCACTGCTACAACCCACCCTAAGAACAACTTCTTCAGCCCGAATTTTTCAGCAAAAAATCTTTTTAGATGCATGCCACAATTCCAATCTTCTTTATTTATTGCAGGTCTTTCATGCAAAGAAGATGGCTGCATGAGATGCAGCTTATGCTTGGAGTTATTAAAGCCAAAATAAGTGGGTTTTATGTGAGTTAGTTGAAGGTTTAATGGAAAAAACCATATTTCCATTTTGTGTTGTTTTTCCAAAATTTCATTTTTTTTTCAAATGATTTCAAAAATCAATTTGATTTTAAAAATTGAAAATATTATTAATTTTGTAAAATTAATTTCATAAATGAATTTTCTAATAAAATTAATAAATTATTATTTAAATAATTCAATTAATTCTAATAAATTTAATATCAAATATTAAATTAATTTTACACAAATCCACCTTCATATATTTAAATCATATTTAAATATAAATTCTCCTATTCCGTTTATTCTAATTTGAACGTTTCAAATTAACTTGTCATGCTACTCTAAAGCTAATCCATTTACGAGCTAGTAGGGGAACCTCGTAGACCTACAAATCATGGGCTCTAATGATCCGAGATTAATTGGCTAAACTTATTACACCGAATTAACCCTCATTCATTAACTAATGAGTCACTCCACTAAAGCCCATAGTTTAACTCCTCTCACTGTAGATATATTATGTCCACTTGATATAACTATGATCAGTAAGTCGATCCTTCACAGGTTGTTCGTAATCATAGCTGGGTCAAGATCATCGTTTTACCCCTGTGAATACATCTCGTTTCTTAAGTTCCCACTGACCCTTAATGAACAATTTGATTCATAATACTTATGAATCAAGTTCTTTCTCTATCATGAGAAGGCAGGGCCCCAATTGTTCAAGACGTGGAATCAGTACTTAAGAGAACAACTTATCTGCTAACCCTAAATCAGGTAGGAGTGAATTTCGTCCTGTAGAGCTATGTCCCCAGTTATTCATCCGATCTTATCCCTAAAATGGAAGGCTTATTGAGTAGTGCTTGTTGGACTACTCTCACCCATGCAAATCAAATCACTCATAGCTAGCTCAAGATTAAGATCGAGTTATCTTAGGTCACTTAAAATGAAATAGTCTGTTCTAACAGTAAACGGTCATTATAAAGAAAAGTGACTATTTTGTGGTCCAGTCTATATGCAAACTCATTGCATAGGATGCCGCCACTCACATGTCTCTACATGAATGATCTATGGATCACATCATTTGTATTATCTACAAAATGGGCTGCATCCAATAGTGTTACCAAGATGAGATACCCAATTTCATCCATATACTTATTAGACCATTTAGGCTATATACTATTAACTTGATTCTGTTTATGTCACCACATAAAGTTAAAGTATTCATACTATAGTCATGGATATGTTTATTGATGATATAATGCAAAATCAACAACTTTATTGAATAAATTACTCAATAATGTTTTATTGATAAATAGAATGTTTAACACGAACTGCGAATTTTAGGAGATTCCCAACACTTCTATGTGTAGACACCTCTAGATCCATGAGAAGGTGTGTGGCACCACATCGTTCAAGCCCCGGGATCAGTCCTTAAGGGAGCAATCTATCTACTTACCCTTGCTTTGGGGAATGAGTGAATTCCATGTTGTATAGCTGAGTTTCCAGCTCCCAAATCAAATGAATTCCCAAAGTGGTAGGTTTGAGTCAGCGATCTGGCCACTCGCACCCATGCAAATCAAAGGACCACCCTCAAAAGCAGGAGTTTCCAACTCATCCCGGGATTGAGGTCATGTTACCTATGGTCATCCTAGTGAAGTGAAGTCTCTGTCATGAACGAAGTTATATAACACTACATAACACTTCGTGGTCCGGTCTTGTACAAACTCTTTGTATAGGCACCCCCACTCGCATGTCCCCACATGAATAATCAGGATCAGACCATCTTAGCAAGTCACAATACTTATAACTATTCTACAAAGCGGGCCACATCTGTAACGTTACCAGGATAAGGTTTCCCTCCTATATCCATATACTAAAGACCATTTTGGTCATCACTTAAGACATGATCCACCTATATGTCTCCACATACATGCTTAAGTTATAAACGACAACCAAGGATCTTAGTTTATTGGTTTGTGGTAAAGCAAATAAAACATCCAATGTTCATAGACAAAAGTGAAGAAAATATCATATATTATACATCACAAGCGTTTGTTCAAAACTATGTTTACAAATTACAGGACATGAGAGTTTAGGGCATCATCCTCAACAGATTCCATGTTCTATCATATAGTTCTGGAAGTCTAAGTCTATATACTTTTCACTACGATCAGATCGTAGTGTTTTTATCTTCTTACCTAACAAGTTTTCAACTTCAGCCTTATACTCCTTGAACTTTTCAAGAGCGTCAAACTTATGTTGCATTAGGTATAGATACCCATATCTTGAATAATCGTCTATGAAAGAGATGAAATATTCATACCCACCTCGAGCTCTAACACTCATGGACCTTAGAGGTCTGAATGTATAAGCTCAAAGGTTTCCTTGGCTCTATCACCTTTTCCTGTAAAAGGTCGTTTGGTCATTTTTCCTTCAAGACATTATTCACGCCGGCAAGGATTTTTCTTCTAAACCTTTTAGAAGTCCACATTTCACCAACTTCTCAATCCTATTGAGGTTGATGTGACCTAACCTTAGATGCCAAAGATGGTCATTTTCCTTAGGAGAAACCCTTGGTCTTTTTGCAGTTGTTGCTACTTTGAACATTTCAGTATTAAGCAAGGCTTTTATGACTAACGACTTTAGTACATATAAGTTATTTTCCACTGAACCAAAATCAATCTCCATACCATTCTTGAAAATAAACATTTTATTCTTAGAAAAGGAGACGGTATAACCTTGTTCAATTAGACAAGAAACTGAAATTAAGTTCCTTTTAATATGAGGAACTACATAAATATTATCCAGTAACATATAACGTTTCTTGTCCAAAAATGACTTCAGCTTGCCTACAGCAACAGCTGAAATATCCTCACCAGTACTAACTCGAAGAGTTAACTCTCCATCTTCCAACATTTTCTAGGAACTAAATCCTTGGTAGGAAGAACTTACATGATTAGTAGCACCTGAATCACGTATCCAGGCAGAATCATCATTCTTTACCAAACATGTCTCCAAGACAAATAAATCACATTTACTGTCTTTAGACTTCTTCCTCTTCTGGAGAGTAGTGGGATCAGTATCAGAACCTAAATAAGCTCCAAGTTTCAGTTTAGAGAACAATTCTCGTCGATGAACTTTTCCAGTGTCAGCAACAATTGTTTTCGCTTTTAGTCCCTTGACATTCAAGAAAGACTGGAGATTATCTTAGAAATTGACACTACTGATTTATTTATCATCCATCCCTTTGTGCTAAAAAAGTGAGAACTGATGTTCAAACAATTCTTGCAACAAGTCCATAGTCTTACGTACAATGATCATGTTCTTAACCCTTTTGGCCAATGCATTAGGTATGCTAGCCAAAATGTGAAGTTGGGCCATCAAATTAGCCTTCATCCACACCTCATATGCATTACAAATATTTCGCGGTGCATTAAGGGTCGAGACTTGAGGACACTCATCAACCATGACAAACTCGAGGTTGTTTACCATGAAATATGTTTTAAGAGACTCTTTCCAATGTATATAGTCGGTCAAATTAAAAGAGGAAACTAATGGAAAATCATACATGTTCCTGAAAAAACAAAGACATTGATCTACATTAGATTTTATCAAGTACTCTTTAAAACAAAATCCAATTTTGTTTAGCAAAATCTAAATGAACCCCATGTGACATCTAGTTTTGCAATGACACTTCAGTGGTTTAGGACAAAAGCCACCAAAAGGTAGTCAATTTATCCTTCCTCTGAATTGAGGCACTCTCAACTAGTCATTAACACCAGAACAACTCTTATTCCTATAACGACTAGCCATCATTGATTTGGTCAAGAAATCATTAACTTGCTTAACAATTTCCTGTAAGTATGACCCTTCATTTTAGACCACAAGCAACCAATCCAAAGGGAAAAAATCCAATTGCGGCAAAAACTAAAGCAATCCTATTCGTGTTTGGAGTTCACCTTGATATTGACCAACTGCACAAACCATCCGAAGGGGGGATGCTCCCAGGGCGCCACGAGGTCGTGCAAGAAGATCTCACAATGCAAACTAATGAAGGAGACCGAAGGACATGTTGACCACATCCTTCACCCAGTTACTATAAATACTCTCTCATCCACCTTGATATTGACTCATGCAAACACCAACTGAAGAGGGATGCTCCCAGGGCACCACGAGGCCAAGCATCAATCTCACAACATGAACATTCAGGGAGAAACGTGAGTGGAATTAACATATCATATATATCTTTTCCTCCCACTGAGTATTTTATAACCCATGGTTTAGTTTTCTTAGAAAAAAACATGGCTAATGATTTTAATTAAGTGTCTTTTTAGGTTTGCCCAAAAGTAACTCTTACTTTGGAAAGTTGAACAATTTTTTATCATCATTCATTAAACCCTTTAATGAAGTCTTTGATCAACTGTTGCATGCTTGTAGCAAATCTATCTAATTCACCTTTCCAGGTAGGTTCTCAGGTAGGGGTGTTCCATTTCTGTTAGTTTAAATACCCCAGCCTAGACAGAACCCGCCTTAGATAAAAGGTCCCTTATAGATAGATTTAATACAAATTTAATCTTTTATAAAAATCAATTTAATCCTATTAATCGATTCAAAAGATTAAACTTAGGTATCTAATCTCATTAGAACTAGGAACTTAGGTCTATCTCAATCAAATTTTAAAACCCTTTTAAAACATGAGTTCACCTATGTTCGCATGCAACTCTTTCTTATTGATTAAAGTTATAATTTCCATTATAACTCTTATAAATGGAAACAACTAAAACCAACCACAATGTAAAGCAACAAATACAAGGCATTCATAATTCTTATAAATAAGCCTAAGTGTCATGCTCCATGCATTGTTCATTCATTACTACTTTTATATAACTCTTATATAATTAAAGTAAGGAAACAAGCATACATGCTCTCATACACCCTTATACTATAACACCTATAGTATAAAGATGATGCATGAATATGCTTAATGCATGCATAAATATATCTTTTATATTATATGATGCATGAGCATGCTTTCTTGTAATTTCATCATGCCATTTACTATATTATAACACTTATAATATATGATGCATGAATAAAATGCATAACCTAAGGTGGGTTTTAAATCTATATGTCATACATTATGGCATATAAACAAACATACATCTCATGTACATTAAGTAAAAGTTGATGAACCGGGATAATTAGCCTCAAACCCTCAAGAATAAAGCTAACTATTACAAAGAGCATTACCAGTTCAAACAGGCAAACTGGGTCTTGAATCGTTTGGGCGAAGATCATGTCTCCTTGATCATGTAATAGCTCATTGTGATCGTCTAGCAACGCTGTATGAGCATAAATGATCGTGTACCTTTGACTATGCATTGAAGCATGAAGGTCATGTGATCATGTAGCGTACACCGTGTAACACACACCTTAAACGATCGAGTAGATGACAATGATGCGGTGAAGCATAATCGTCTAAACGATCACTGAGTAAGCGTCAAGTATCATATATCGGGTGATCATGTAGCCAGTGACTATGCAATGAAGCACGTTGAACTACACGATTGTTTAGTGTGCGTGCCTATTAAATGACAAGCATCAAATACTCTATGCGATCGTTTACCCCAAGCGTCCACGCGATCGAATAGCCAACACTACACAATAAAGTAAACTCTTTACTCAATCATTTAGCATCAGCTATACGATCGTTTAGTAAATACTACACGATTGGGTAGAACTTTTCTACACGATTGTTTAGCCAAATCTTAACGATCGTTTAGCTTGGGCTACACGATGCGACCAACTTTTAGTCTTATTCCTCAATGAGAACAACATCTTCATGCTTCGAAACTTCATCACGAACGACTCAAAAAACTTCACACTTCGAATGCAGATCGATTTCTTGTTATTTATGCCCAAAAATGCAGAGGCCCTTATAAATTAACACTTTTTAAACTTAAAGAAAGATTTAAACAGAGGCAATCATCCCGTAAACATCCATCAAAACATCCATAAACACATTTAACTTTTAAATGCATTGTAGAAAACTTAAAACCCACCACAACTATAAAAGAAGTTCAATACAACAATGGAATTTGGAAATCAGAACAACCTAGCTCTGATACCAATTGAAGAAATCAAATTAGAGATCATTTAAGCAGCGGAAGTGGATCGTTCCAAATTCCATTCAGAATGAACACAAACATTTTACAGACTTAAAGGAAAACAAACAGATTATGCATAAACCGAAATTACAGCATGCTACCAGAAGATACAAGGGATGGAGTATACGTACCTTTGAAGAACTCTTCTTCAAGTATCCCTCGATCAATGTCCAATGCATCCAACGATGCTCTTGAATGCAATGAACGGAACAGCCAACAACACGAACAACTGGATGCTTCTCGAACCCATTCGAGTCCAACTCAATCCACAAACGAAATTAGAACACCACCATAATGGTTACCTTGGTATTCTCGGTGTGAGAATCCAGGAGTTGTGGGCTCTGTATGATCTTGGATTAAGGAAGACAGGAGGTATACGATCGAGTAGACGATCGAGTAAATGGAAGATATGAAGATTGTCTATCATATAGACAATGTACTCGATCGTTTAGAAGATGAAGCCTATCGTATCGACTTTTGCTACTCGATCATGTAGCAACGATCAAACAAACAACTATCATATAGTCAACTCTTAGCTCAATTGTGTATGCTGTCAACGCTATCACTTAGTAATAACACTTTTTACTTTATAGCCTTTTTCGTGAGATTTTTCCGAAATGAATCAACTACCAATTTTTGGAAAACGATTTTTCTTTTTATCTCACAGTTACCATAAAACTTCCAATAACCTCCCACTCAATTCGGTTATTAAAGAAAAAGAATTAATTATTATATAATTAATATATTATAAATAAATATGATAACCAACTTATCATATTATATTTATAACCTATAGTTTTAATATTTCATCATATGAAACATATAAACCATAGTTCTTTTACTATTTTATGGTATTTAATATAAATCATATTTATATTAATTCCTATAATTAATGTATCTAATACATCATATCGATTATATCACATATAATTGAACTTCCTCTTGTTAATTTGAACACTTCAAATCAACCCAAATCTGATTCTCAACTTGAACCCATTGAGCTACCAAGAGGACTTCATGGACTAGTAGCTTGAAGCTCCAATGGTACGTGAATAACTAACTAAACTCTTTAGTCACGAGATCCACCATTCGTTAACTATTGGTCACTCCACTAAAGACCAACAGCTACACTTTTCTCACTACAGATATATTTTTGTGTCCATATAACTAATTAACAGTGCAATGTCCCTTCACAAATTGCTCATAAGTACAGCTGGACCAATTTACCATTTTGCCCTTGTAGTTACATCTAACTCCTTAAGTACTACTGATTCCTCTAATGAACAATAAGTCATAGTCCTACTATGACTGAGTCCTTTCTTCCATAGAGAGGGTGTGGCCACTATGTTCAAGACCCGAAATAAGCCTTTAAGGGAGCAATTTATCTACTTACCCCTGCTTCGGGGTAAGGAGTGAATTTCATCTTGTGTAGTTGAGTTTCCAGCTCCTCAATCAGACGAATCCCCAAAAAGGTAGGCTCGTTGAGTTAACAATCGGCCACTCTCACCCATACTAATCAAAAGATAGCCCTCGTAGGTAGAAGTTCCCAACTCACTCAGGATTAAGGTCATTTTAGTGAAATGTAAATCTTAATTATCAACGACGTTATATAAAGAGACTAATCATCTTGTGGTCCGGTCTTATACAAACTCTTTGTATAGAATATCCCTGCTCGCATGTTTCCAAATGAATGGTCAAAATCAGATCATTTGTAGCACTTTACAGCACTTGTAAAATCTACAAAGCGGGTCGTATCCGTAGTGTCACCCGGATTAGGTATCCCTCCTTTATCCATCTACTACAGACCATTTAGTTTATTACTTAAGGCATGATCCACTTGTATGTCTCACATACATGCTTAAGTTACATGAAATAACTAAGGATCTTAGTTTATTGTATTTGAGTAAATGCAAATAAAATAACATTTATTTTAATAATAACAATGTGTACAAACTATTTACAAACAACGAGACCACTGGGAGAATTAGGACACCAATCTCAACAATTCCGACTTTGACTAAAACTCCAGTGGATTTACATATATACAAATATATACAATGTTGAGTATGAGAGAATAAATACACTAAACTAGGGCATTAGATATCCTGTATTTCTCCTACTTGCCCTAGTACTATCCATTTCGTAGTCTTAGTCCTATTAAGTGACCCTCGAACACTTTAGTCGGGAGGGTCTTTGTAAATGGATCAGCCAAGTTGTCTTCTGAGGCTATCTGTGACGATCATGTCTCCTCGATGTACGATCTACCTAATGAGATGGTACTTGTGCTCGATATGCTTTCTGTGCTTATGGCTTATTGGTTCTTTGAAATTTGCAACTACTCTACTATCATCACGATAGATGGTGATTGGCAGAAGCATATTTGGAACAACTTCCAAATCAGTCAATAACTTTCTGAATCATATTGCTTCTTTGGTTGCTTCACATGCAGCTACATACTCAGGTTCCATGGTGGAGTCAGCAATACAACTTTGCTTTATACTCTTCCATACTATAGCTCCTCCATTCAGAGTGAATACTGACCTCGAAGTTGATTTCCTTGAATCCACATCGATCTAGAAGTCAGAATCAATGGCTCAGACACTTAGCACCATACACGAGTATATAGTCCCCCATTTCTCGAAGATACTTGAGAATATTTTAACGGTAGTCCAATGATCATATCTAGGATTGGATTGATATCGATTGACAATTTTAACTGCATAGCATATGTTGGGACGTGTACACAACATGGCATACATTAAACTCCCAACTGATAATGAATATGGAATTCGTTTCAAAACCTTAACCTCTTGAGGTGTCTTAGAACATTGTTCTTTAGACAAATGAATTTCATGCCCGAAAGGTAACATACCTCTCTTGGAATTTTTCATTTAATATATAGACAATATTTTGTCTACATAAGATGCTTGGGATAATGCCAATGTTCTATTTTTGTGGTTTCGAACTATTTGGATCCTAGGAATATACTGCGCATCTCCCAAATCCTTCATTTGGAATTACATAGCTAGCCATCTCTTAATGTCAGCTAGAAATTCTACTTCATTTCTGATGAGTAGAATATCATCAACATATAGAACCAGAAAAGCTACAGTCTTGTTGACAATTTTCTTGCAAAAACAATGTTCGTCAACGTTCTGTTCAAAGCCACAAGATTTGGTTGTAGTGTCAAATCTCATATTCCAGGATCGAGATCCTTTTTTAACTTATAAATGGATCTATTAAGCTTGCAAACTTTTTGCTCTTGACCTTGTTTAATAAACCCCTCTGGTTGAGACATATAGATACTCTCTTCAAGATAGCCATTTAGAAAAGCTATCTTGACATCCATTTGCCAGATTTCATAATCACAAAATGCAGCAATGGGCAAGAGTATTCTAATAGACTTGACCATAGCAACCAGAGAGAAGGTTTCTTCATTGTCCATCCTTTCTCTTTGGGTAAACCTTCATTGTCCATCCTCTCTCTTTGGGTAAACCCTTTTGTCATGATTCTAGCTTTAAAGGTATGTACCTTACCAGCTTGGTCCTGTTTTCTCTTGTATATCCATTTTCAACCAATAAGTTTTACTCCTTTTGGCTGATCTATAATTTTCCAGACTAAATTGAAGTGCATTGACTCCATTTTGAGGTCCATGGCTTTTATCCACTGGTCTCCATCCACATCTTCTACTGTCTATTTGAAAGTCAATGGATCCTCTAAGCCATCATCTGATATGACGACCCGAGTTTTTGTTAAACCCATGTAATGGCCAAACCTCCCACTACATCGAGGCATTCTCAATTCTAGAGAAGGATGTGAAGTACCAATTTATTAACAACTCTTGCCAAAGGACCAACTTGATCAACAACTTTTGTTGATTTATATATAGTTTCTCTGGTCGTTTCACTTAATACTAGCTTACTGCGAGGTTGATGGTTTTTTATGTGGTCTTCTTTTAGGAATGTTGCATTTGTCGATACAAATACTTTATCTTCCTAGGGATCATAAAAAAAACACCTTTTGTCTCTTTAGGATAGCCTACAAATACGCATATTCTTAAACGTCATTCCAATTTCTTTGGATCTGCACCAACACATGTGTCGGGCATCCCCAAATCCTGAAGTGATGTAAATTACCTTTATGTCCTCTCCATAACTAAAAAGGTGTTTCTAAAATACTTTTCAAGAGAACCATGTGCAAAATATATACCGCAGTCTGTACTGCATATCCCCAAAATGATTGAGATAATTGAGTGTAACTCATCATCGAACAAACCATGTCCAATAGGGTTCTATTTCTCTTTTCTGCTATACCATTCTATTGAGGTGTACCAAGTGCTATGAGTTGAGACTGAATTTCGTGTTCTATCAAATAGTCCTGGAATTTTAAGTCCATATACTTGTTACCTTGATCTGATAGTGTTTTGATCTTTTTACGTAATTGGTCTCAACCTTTACCTTATATTCCTTGAACTTTTCAAGTGTTTCGGACTTATGATGCATTAGGTAAATATAGCCATATCTTGAATAATCATCTCTAAAGTTGATGAAATATTCATACCCTCCTCTAGCTTAAACATTTATCGGACCGCAAAGGTCTGAATGTACCAGCTCTAAGGGTTATTTGGCTCTAAGACCTTTTCCTATAAAAAATCATTTAGTGATTTTACCCTCAAAACAAGATTCACATGGAGGTAGAGAGTTATCTTCTAACTAGTTTAGAAGTCCACTTTTAACCAAACTCAATCCTTTGAGATTAATGTGTCCTAATCTTAAGTGTCAAATATAGGTATTTGGAGAAATCTTTCGTTTCTTATTTTGAGTTTTAGGTGTTTTAAACATCTCTATATTCAAAACAACCTTTACCTCAGTTTTCTTAATACTTATAAGTTATTTTCCAGTTTTGCAGAACATGTTTTAATACCTTTCGAAATAATGAACACATCATTATTTTGAAAAGAGACTTTGTAATTTTGTTCTAGCAAGCATAAGATATTAAATTCCTTTTCATAGAAGGAATATAATAAACATTTTCTAGTAAAATATATTTATCTCCAACAAATAACTTTACATCTTCCATTGCTTTAGCTAAAATAACCTCCTCGGTCCCTATCGTAAAGGTTGTTTCACCTTCAATAAGCTGTCTCCAGGAACTAGTTTCCTAAGAGAATGCACAGATATAATTAGCGGCTTCTGAATCTATTATCCAGGTTAATTTATCATTTTCCACTAAGAATGTCTTAGTGACAAGTAAATCATATTTACTTTGTTGTGTTTTTTGTGTTTTTTCATCTATGACATTCTTGATTTCTTTAGCAGAAGCCATATTCTCGATTTTCTTAGCCAGTATATCAGATATATTTACTAAGATAAGGATTTAGGCCTTTTCATTTGCCTTATTCCATCTATCATATGCATTTCAAACCTTTTGGTTTGCAAAAGAACTGGAGATTGAGGACATTCCTCTGTTAAAACGAATTTTAAATCATCATTTGCTAGTATATTCAATTTCCATATTGAATAATCATTACCATTAAACATATCAAAATCAAGTAACAATAAAGAATTCAACATGCTAAAATTTAAACAAATTCTAATATGTAAATTTCTTTTAAATCCAATTCAATTTTAGCAAAAGAAATAATGTAACCAAATTTCATTATTATTTGCAACGATACTTTAGTGAGTCAGAATAGATGCTACCGAGGGGTAGTCAAATATTCCTTCACTGAAGCAAGACATTATTGACTAAATACTACCTCAAGAATAATTCTTGTTCTTATAGTTATTCAGTTACCGTTTTTGGTCAAGAACTTACTAACACTTAGTAACTCTTGTAAGTGTAACCTTCCATTTTTAGACTTCAGAGGTCAGCCCCAATGATGCTACCGAATTGGAAAGTCAAGGTTGGGAATGGACCTAAGAAATTCTACCATTGCTGAAGTTTGAGTTGTTCCGAATCCCATGTTACAACCCTCCGAAGTGATAGCCACTGAGAAAACGACTAGCTTATGTCGCCTAAAAAAACAAGCAGGCGCAACATAGGAATCTCACGGTCTAAACTAATGGAAGAGACTGTAGGACACATTGACACGTATCTTTCACCCACTTACTATGAATTACTTTCGTTATTCACCTTGCTATTGACCCATGCAAACACTTTTCAAATGGAGCAGTCGAGGTATAATCGATACGAAGTCGAGCATGGATCTCCCATTGAAGTGTTTTGCTATGTTATTGGGTAAATTTTTACTTAGGTTCATTTCGGCTAATTAAACAACCTAAGTCTAGGTGATCTTCCAAATATAACTTTTTTATTTGGATTTAACCTACGATGTCTAGATGATAAATCAGTTTAAAAAATCACATTACTCACGTACGTTCATAAAATCTTGTTAACAATGCTCAATTATTCAGCCATAATCCCCAAGTAGGAGGTGTTACGTAAATCGTCAACTTAAGTACCTCCAACCTTAGATAGAATTATATACCGGTTGAGTTTATAACCATAGTTTTACAAGATAACGATCTATTTTAACTATTAAAATAAGTTGTTATTTGATAACCTACGTGAGCATGCATTTTATCTTTATTATGGATTCTAAATGTCTAAACCGGTTTTTATAACAACTTATAAAACTTTAGACATGATTAGCATTTTTGTCCGTTCACGTCCTCTTGAAGTCCGGTTGCTCAAATTAGCTCCTAATTACTCCAAATTAACCCCGAATAGCTTATAACGAAGGATTCTACCTCCAAGATGCTCAATACCTATAAAATCACTAAATAAACACATTAAACATAGTAACAACCTAGAATTAAGAAGAGGAAAATAGCACACACTCATAATTTCTCCAATTAACCCCAAATTCTCATAACGGTCGATTCTACCTCCTGAGTGCTTGATACCTTTAAAAACACTAAGTGTTAGGGTTGATTTCCTAAATCTCATAGGGTTTTATAGTTTGTAAACTTTGTATGAACAAACTGTTATGTGATTAATAATATATGATATTTTATTCACTTTGTCTATAAAATATGTAATATTTTAGTTTCATTAACCACAAACAAATAAACTAACATCCAAAGTTATCGTTGTAACTTAAACATGTATATGGAGACATATAGGTGGATCATGTTTAAGTGATAACCTAAATGGTCCGTAGTATATAGATAAGGTTGGGTACTTTATCCTTGTGACACTACGAGTATGACTCGCTTTGTAGGTGTTATAAGTGTTGTAAAATGCTACAAATGATATGATCCTGATTATTCATGTATTATACATGCAGGCGGGGATATTCTATACAAAGGAGTCTGTATAAGATCGGACCACGAAATATTTAGTCTAATTATATAACGTCGTTCATAATATAAACTTTCATTTAACCATGATGACCATAGATAACATGACCTGAATCCTGAGTGAGTTGTGAACTCCTGTCTATGAGGGCGATCCTTTGATTTGAATGGGTAAGAGTGGCCAGATCGCCGACTCAACAAGCTTACCATTTTACGGATTCATCTAATTGGGGAGTTGGGAAAATAGCTACACAAGATGGAATTCACTCCTTCCCCGAAGCAATGGTAAGTAGATAAATTACTCCTTTAAAGGCTAATTCCGAGTCTTGAACAATGTGGCGCCACACCTTCTCTTGGCCCGAGAGGGGTTTAGTCATAGTGGGACTATGATCTATTGTTCATTAGAGGGATCAGTGGTACTTAAGGAGTTAGATGTAACTACAGGGGTAAAACGATAATTTGGCCTAGTTGTACTTACGAGCAATTTGTGAAGAGTCATCGTACTATTGATTGGTTGTATGTAATAGACATAGAAATATATTTGTAGTGCGAAGAGTGCAACTGTCAGTCTTTAGTGGAGTGCGCAACAGTTAACGGATGGTGGATAATGTAATTAAAGAGTTTAATTAATTATTCATATATCATTAGAGCTTTAAGCTACAAGTCCATAAGGTCATTTTGGTAGCTCAAAAGAATTTAGTTGAAAGTCAATTTTTGGGTTAATTTGAATTGTTCAAATTAATAAGAGGGAATTTAATTATAAATTGATTCAATTATATATGATATAATTGTTATAATGTATTTGATACATTATAGTTTATTTGGAGGAAATAAATATTTGAATGAGATTCAAATATATTATCTATGAATGTGATTCATAGTTGTTAAATTTAATATAAATATGATTTATATTAAATGTCATAAAATAGAGAGAATGAACTATAGTTTATATTGTATATGATGTAATATTAAAACTATAAGTTATGTGTTATATTTGATATAACATATAGTTTAATATAAATAAGATATGATAAATAAGTTATCATATTTATTTATATTATTTTATTATTTTGAATAATGAATTCCTCTTTTCTATCCAACCACCTTAGTGAGTGGTTATTTGGTTTTATGGCAAAGGAATAAAAGAAATTAGTTTCTATTCTTCCTGGCAAGACTATCGTGAAACACTACACGACAGTACCTACACGATTAAGAGATTTGCTAGACGATTGAACATCACAGAAATGTTCTGTCTGCTTCAATCTTCTTCCTCCTCCAAACTCAAACAAATCCTTCAAAACTAAAATAGTCAGAGGCCACCATTCTAGGGTTATCACCCTAAGAATACCAAAGGCTCAGTTCCATAGTGTCTCCGTTTGGTTCGTGAAGTTCTTGAAGAAGGTTTTCAAGTTTTTGCTGAGTTCGAGGCTCGTGACCGTTCGAGGGACATACACGAAGAAAGGTTCTTCAAAGGTGATATCTCTTGAACCATTTTTCTTTGTAAAAAGCATGTTGTAATTTGTTTATGAGTGCATTTCTTGTATGTTTACTGTAAATTTGTTTTTCAATAAATATGGAATTTGGACGATCCGCTTCCGCTCAAGGATCTCCTTGTAAAACGAGTTCCTTCAATTGGTATCAGAGCCAGGTTGTAATTCTAATTCCAAATTCCATTTATGTATTTGAAGTTGTTTACATTAATGGTGGGTTTTAATTTATACATTGCATTTATATGGAGAAAACGAAACGGTGGTTGCCACATCGTGTAACTAGAGCTAAACGAGCGTTTAGATTTTGTTATGTGATCGTGTAGAGTTTACTACACGATAGTGTAGGCTTTCATGCTCATCGCATAGTCAAAAGCTACACGATCGTATATAAACGGTTGTCTATACTCGACGCCTCACTGCTTGACGATCAGGAGTTTGCTACACGATCAAGCTGCAAGGGTTCTTGGTGGAGCAGTTTGAGGCGAATGGTTTAAGACCCGATTCACTTGTTCCGAATAGGTGCACTCATTTTGTAATAATTTAGCCATTTATTTCGGATTTTTGAGATGTTATATCCCGGTCCATCGACTTTAGTTAAATATACACGTGATGTATGTTTATTTTATATGCCATAATGTATGTCATATAGTTTTAAAGCCCACCATAGGTTATGCATTTATTTTCATGCATCATTTTATATTATAAGTGTTATAATATAATAGTATGCATGATTTAAATTACATAAAGCATGCTTATGCATCATATAATATAAGAGTTATACTATATGTATGCATGCATTATAGCATATCCATGCATCATTTATATTATAAATGTTATAATATAAGGTTGAATGGTTGTATGGAATGTATGTAATAGTCTAGTTCATTACTTAGTTATATAAAAGTTATATATTTGTAATGAATGAACATTGCATGAAACATGACACAACCTTAGGTTTATTTATAAATGTTATAAATTAACTTATATATGTCATTCATGTGATGGTTGGTTTTAATTATTTCACTTCTTATAAATTTTATAACAAATTAAGTTATAATTAAAATCAATAATAAAGAGTTGCATGTAAATCTTAGGATATAATCATTTTTTTAAAGTGTTAAAAAATTTGATTAAGATAGACCTAAGATTAAGTTTCTAATGAGATTAGAAATCTAAGTTTAATCTTTTAAATCAGTTTAATCGGATTAAATTGATTCCTAATAAAAGATTAGATATGTAACAAATGTATCTATAAGGGACCTTTTGTCTAAGGCTGGTTTTGGCTAGGCTAGGGTACTTAAGTCAATGGAAACGTTGCACCCCTACCTGGAAACCTACCTGGAAAGGTGAATTAGATAGATTTATTACATGCATGCAAATTTGATGAAAGCCTGTTAAAGAGTTTAATAAGACGAATCAAAGTTGTTTAATTATCAAAAGCAAGAGTTGTTTTTGAGTAAATTAATCAAACACTTAGATAAAATCAGCAGCCGTATTTTCTAAGTTAATGAACCCTATGTAGAACACTCAGTGGGAGGAAAATAGGGTATATGATACTTCACTTTAACCTCTACACGTTTCTCCCTAATAGTTCACACCGTGAGATCTACTCTCGGCCTCAAGGCACCATGGGTGTCCCCCTACGGGTGGCGTTTAGGTAGGTCAATACCAAGGTGAATGGAGAGAGTGTTTATAGTAAGTGGGAGCGGGACGTGTGACAACACATCTCTCGGTCTCTCTCATTAGGTTGGATAAAACTTCATGCATCGCCTTGTGGCATCGTGGGTGTCCCCCTAAAGCATGGCAATTTTGCATGACACTTTATTTGATCTCCAAAAATGGATAGGGTTGCTTTAGTCTCTTGTTCTAATCGGCTTTTCCCTAAGGTTAGCCCATTAGAGTGGGACTCTAGAACCTAAAATGAATGGTTACACTTACACATAATTGTTAAAGATGTTAACAAATTCTAGACCAAACAATAGTGACTATTAGTTACAGTTACAAGGAGTTCTTTATGTCTAATGGTTGGGAATGTCTCATTTCAGTGAAGGGGCACTTAATCACCCTATGGTGACTTTTGTCCTGCCTCACTAAAGCATCATTGCAAAATAGATGTCACTTAGCGTACATTATACTATTTTTCCAAAACATGATTGGTTTTCTAAAAGTGGTTTAATACAAGTAGATTTAATTAAGTTTGTTCTGTTTTAGTAATTTTATTATGGCTATCATGACTCTAAGTTTACTTGCCGCAAAAAAATTAACTGGCAAAAATTATGCTAGTTGGAAAAATACCATAAACACGATTTTAATCATCGATGATCCACATTTCGTCCTAATGGAGGAGTGTCCTCCCATTCCACATCCTACTACTGTTTGAAACATTCGAGAAGCATACGAGCGATGGACAAGGGCGAACGAGAAGGCCTGAGCATATATCTTGGAAAGCCTTAACGAAGTCTTGGCCAAGAAGCATGAGCCCATGGTCACTGCACATGAGATCATGGAGTCCCTAAGGGGAATGCTCGGACAACCGTCCGCATAGCTCAGGCACGACATTCTCAAATACATCTTCAATTCACGTATACAAGAGAGGTCATCAATTCGGGAACACGTTCTCAACATGATGATCCACTTCAATGTGGTGGAGATGAACAGGTCAAGCATTGATGAGGTCAGCCAGGTTAGCATCATTTTGGAATCTTTACCAGATAGCCTCCTTCACTTCCGTAGCAATGTTGTTCTGAACAGGATTGACTACAACCTGACTACTCTGCTCAATGAGTTGTAGACTTTCCAGTCCTTGTTGAAAAGCAAGGAGAAGAAGGGTGAAGCAATTGTCGCTTCATCATCTAAAAAGTTCAGCAAAGGTTCGACCTCTGGTACTAAGTCTGCACCTTCTTCCTCCGGCACCAAAAAGTGGAAGAAGAAGAAGAGTGGAAAGGGGAAGGCTGCTGCTAACCCAGTAGTTGCTGCTCCAAGGGGTAGACAACCAGTGAGGGTTGACAAGGGAAAATGTTTCCATTGCAACCGAGAGGGGCACTGGAAGAGGAACTGTCCTAGATATTTGGCAAAAAAGAAGAAGGCCAAACAAGGTAAATGTGATTTACTTGTCTTGGAAACTTGTTTAATGGAAAATGATGATTCTACCTAGATTATTGGCTCTAGGGTCCCTAACCATGTTTGTTCTTCATTTTAGGGAATTAGTTCCTGGCGGCAACTTGATGTTGGTGAGATGACAATGCGAATTGGAACCGAACACGTCGTCTCAACTGTGGTAGTGGGAAGTCTCCGGTTATCTTTACAGAACAAATTTCTCATTTTGAATGATGTATTTGTTGTTCCTTATTTAAAAAGGAATTTAGTGTCTGTAAAGTGTCTTTTAGAACATTCTTATCATCTAAACTTTTCTTATAATAAAGTGCTTATTACTAAGAATGGTGTTGATATATGTTCTGCTAAACTAGAAAATAATTTGTATGTGCTAAGGTCGTTAGCAACAAATGCCCTCCATAACATAGAGATGTTTAAAACTGTCGTAACTCAACACAAATAACTTAGAATTTCTCGTAAGGAAAATGCCCAACTTTAGCACTTAAGATTAGGACATATTAATCTCAATAAGATTGAGAGGTTGGTGAAGAATGGATTTCTAAGCAAGTTAGAAGAAAATTTTTTACTTGTGTGTGAGTCATGCCTTGAAGGAAAGATGACTAAAAGGCCTTTTACTGAAAAAGGTGATAACGGGCAGAAATGCACGTTATTATAGCGCAAAGATAAAAACAATGAAGGATGGCTATGGTAAAAATATATAAAATTGCGTCCAAAAGCATTAAGTTTAGAATATTGCGATCGCATGTGGCCATCGCATTAAAGCAACTAACTTGTGTATTATGTGCAGAAAATGCGTTGGCGCAAGACAGAATTGCGATCCAAGGAAATTAACGTTTGAGCGCATTAAGAGATTGCGCCCGCAAGGCTATGCGATCGTTTGCATTCATGAAAATCTGCTCAAGAAGGTGGCCGCATAGAGCCGGCGCATCAAGGTAAAAGCTTAATAAATTACGATGGGACAGAAAGCTGATGACAGTCGATACTGAATTAAGTTGACAAGCCATTAACGACACACTGTCGCAAGTACACTCAACTTTTCGGTGACAATTATCCAGCACATCAGACAGAGAATTAATGACATCCCATCAATGCAACCATTTGAGAGAAAAAGCTCTTCATCCTGAAGCCCTATAAATACCGAAGGCCACCTTCATTAAAGGAGTTCGGGAAGTTTACCATATAGGAGATAGTTAGCCTTGTTCATAGTTTTCTTATACTTAGAAGGCGGAGGCGAGAGAAGAGAGAAGACGCCAGAAGATCGTCCTAGTTAGCTCGAGAGAGTACCAGGGAGCGTGGAAAACAGAGAGAGGGTCGACTCTTTGGAAAGCAAGAATATCTTTTGAGCAGAGTAGAGAAAACAGTGTAAAAGCCTTGGGAAGCAAGAAATTGCTACCAGGCTTCTTATCTTATTTCACATTGTCATTCTGTATTTCGATTTCATTTATAGAAAGTATGTGGACATATTGAGGAGGACCACATAAGGGAGCACAGAAAGTATGTGGACATATACATTCTAACAGATAGTTGATAGCTCAAAAGGATTTAGTTGAGAATCAGTTTTTGAGTTAATTTGAATTGTTCAAATTAATACGAGGAAATTTAATTATATATGAAATAATTAAATTGATTCAATTATATATGATATAATTGTTATAACGTATTTGATACATTATAGTTTATTTGGAGGAAATAAATATTTGAATAGGATCCAAACATATTATCTATGAATAATGATTCATAGTTGTTAAATTTAATATAAATATGTTTTATATTAAATGCCATAAAATAGAGAAAATGAACTATAGTTTATATTGTATATGATACAATATTAAAATTATAGGTTATGTATTATATTTAATATAACATATAGTGTAATACCTACACGATTGAGAGATTTGCTAGATGATTGAACATCACAGAAACGTTATGTCTACTTCAATCCTCTTCCTCCTCCAAACTCAAACAAACCCTTCAAAACCAAAATAGTTAGAGCCCACCACTCTTGAGTTTTCACCCTGAGAATACCAAAGGCTCACTATGGTAGTCTCCGTTTGGTTCGTGAAGTTATTGAAGAAGGTCTTCAAGTTTCTGCTGAGTTTGAGGCTCGTGACCGTTTGAGAGATATACACGAAGAAAGGTTCTTCAAAGGTGATATCTCTTGAACCATTTTTCTTTGTAAAAAGCATGTTGTAATTTGTTTATGAGTGCATTTCTTGTATATTTACTATAAATTTGTTTTTCAATAAAAATGGAATTTGGATTATCCGCTTCCGCTCAAGGATCTCCTTGTAAAATGAGTTCGTTCAATAAGGACATTAAACATAGTAACGACCTCAAACTAAACGGAGCGAGATAGCATATTTTTTGTGTTATCACGTTCTCAAGTTCATCTTTCATGAAGGATCTCTTAACGAAGAGCATCCATGAGTGCGTTCAAATCTTTTCAATTTCATCGTGACCGAAATACAACATATACATTCTAACAGATAGTTGTGCAACTTAACACTAATTAGTGGCATGCTTTGAGAAATAAACTACAAGGGATTGAGTTCACATACCAGTTGAAGACTCTTTTCAAACTCGAACTCCACATAGTGGAAGAACCTCTACGAACTCTATCGCCCAACAAATCAATATGCTATGGCAGCACGATCATCTACACGAATGGCAGCAACACGAATAAGCACGAGCAAGGAGAAGTGGGGATGACACCACAAGTTGGAGCCCTTGATATTCTCGAAGTGAGAATCTAAAGTGTGGTCTTTGGTGAATTTGGTAGAGGTCGGAGAAAAGACTGATCATGTAGACGATAAGCAAGTGGGAGAGAATGTTATCGTATAGCGGAGTGCTTGTCGTTTAGACAAAGCTACACGATCGTGTAGGTTTTATTAAGAGATCGTCTAATAAAAGGTATATGATTGTTTAGAAAACGCAGCACGCTAGGCGATCGTTTAGGAAAGCTAAGCGATCGTTTAGAGAAAGGCGTGCGATCGTTTAGATGAGAGGTGTGCGATTGTTTAGACGATGAGACTCTATCGTATAGGCTCTCAAGCTAGGCGGCTGATACGTTTTCACACCGATTGCGAATTTTCGAACATTCTGCAAAATGAAACAAATTTTCATTTTATTCTTCGGTTACAATAACCGACTACGAATTCTCCCACTAACACACGTTCGAGGAGAGGTTTTCAGCCAATTATCATATAATTAACCAAATTAATTAATAAATGAATATAATCATATTATATTCTTACCCTATAATTTAATATCATATATCTACTATAGTAATTTCTCTTCCACTTGATATAAATCATATTTTTATCTAATTTCCTCTAAAATAATGTATCTCATACATTTAGCTAATTATATCATACATAATTAACCAGTTCAATTATATCATATATAATCGAACTACCTCTTGTCAATTTGAACATTTCAAACTAACCCAAACACTGAATCTCGACTTTATCCAAGCTACCTAGTGGACCTGTGTCTTGAAGCTCCAACGGTACGTGAATAGCTGACTAAACTCATTAGCCTCGAGATCCACCATCCATTAACTGCTAGGTATTCCACTAAAGACCAACAGTTGAACTCTTCTTACCACATATATATTTCTGTGTCCATCGGATATAACCAATCATGAGTACGATGACCCTTCACAGATGCTCATAAGTACAATTGGGCCACTCGTACCCATACAAATCAAAGGACCGCACTCAATGGCAGGAGTTCCCAACTCACTCAGGATTGAGGTCATGTTACCTATGGTCATCCTAGTGAAGTGAAGTCTCTATCATGAACGGTGTTATATAACGAGACATTAACACTTCGTGGTCAGGTCTTATAAAAACTCTTTATATAGGACACCCTCGCTCGTATGTCCCCTATACGAATGATCAGGATCAGACCATCTGTGACAAGTCACAACACTTTTGTCCATTTCACAAAGTGGGTGCATTCGTAGCGATACCAGGATAAGGTTTCCCTCTTATATCCATATACTATAGATCATTTTGGTTATCACTCAAGACATGATCCACTTGTATGTCACCACATATATGCTTAAGTTACATTATCACTCAAACACTATAGCCGTGAGAGCCTTCGTAAATGGGTCAGCAACATTGTGCTCTGAAGCGATCTTCGTGACAATCACATCCCCTCGATGCACTATCTCGTGGATCAGATGATACTTCCACTCTATCTGTTTGTCGCGCCTGTGACTCCTCGGCTCCTTGGCTTTTGCCACTGCCCCACTATTATCACAATATAGGGTAATGGGCCTAGACATATCTGGAACAACTTTCAGTTCTATCAAGAACTTCCTGAGCCAAACGGCCTCCTTAGCAACTTCGCAAGCCACTACGTACTCTGCCTCCATAGTGGAGTCGGTGATGTACCCCTACTTAGTACTTCGCCACACTACAGCTCCTCCGTTAAGAGTAAAGACTGGCCCTGATGTGGACTTACGAGAGTTCTTATCAGTCTGAAAGTCAGAATCCATGTATTCAGTAAGGATCAAATCCCTAGATCTATACATGAGTATTTAGTCCCTCGTTCTTCGAAGATACTTGAGGATGTTCTTCACTATGGTCCAGTGACCCTAGCCTGGGTTAGACTGATACCTACTCACCATGCCCAATGCGTAGCAGATGTCTGGAAGAGTATAGAGTATCGCGTACATCAAACTGCCAACGGCAGATGCATATGGGACCCGTCTTATCTCCTCAACCTCTTGAGGCGTCTTAGGACACATGTCTTTAGACAAAGTGACTCCATGCCTGAACGACAGTAGGCGCCTCTTGGAGTCCTATATCGAGTACTTGAGCAACATCTTGTCAATGTATGATACTTGAGACATTGCTAGCACTTTGTTCTTATGATCCCGAAAAATCTGTATATCTAGAACAAACTAAGTCTCTCCCAAATCTTTCATTTGGAATTGGGTCACTAACCAATTATTAACTGCAGTCACTAGACCTACATCATTCTCAATGATTAGTATATCGTCTACATACAACACTAAAAAGACTACTGATGCATTGATGATCTTCTTGTTGAAACAAGGTTCATCAATGTTTTGGTCAAAGCCATACGACTTGATCGCAGTATCAAACCGTATGTTCTAAGATCGAGATGCTTGTTTCAGCCCGTAAATCGACCGGTTCAGCTTGCAAACCTTTTGCTCTTGACTTTGGCTATGAATCCCTTGGGTTGCACCATGTAAATGGTCTCCTCAAGATTGCCTTCAGAAAGGCCGTCTTGACGTCCATTTGCCAGATCTCATAATTATAATAAGCTACAATGGATAGAAGGATGCGAATCGACTTTAACATGGCAACAGGCGAGAAAGTCTCCTCATAGTCGACTCCCTCTACCTGGGTAAAACCCTTTGTCACAAGTCGAGCCTTGAAGCTCTGTACCCTTCCATCAGCACCACATTTGTGCTTGTAGATCCATTTACAACCTATAGGTTTTACCCCATCATGCTGATCTACAAGATCCCATACTAAGTTGAAGTACATTGACTCCATCTCGAGATTCATGGCCTTGACCCATTCATCCTGGTCAACATCCTCCATTGCCTTTTTATAAAACAACGGATCCTCAACGTCGTCATCTGCTACCATAGCAAGGATTTTCGTGAAACCCAGATAGCGAACGAGCGGGTTCGCAACCTTTCCACTACGTCAAGGTTACCTCAACTCTTGAGGTGGAATCGACCTACTAGATGAACTTCCATCAACAACTCTCGCTGATGTAGCAGGCTCTTCAAAAACTCTTGTTGAAGTTTCAGTAGTTTCATTGGAAAGCTCATGCAACAAGACTTTACTTCGTGGACTGTACTCCCTTATATGATCCTCCTCTAGGAAAGTAGCGTTTGTTGAAACAAACATCCTATTTTCTGAAGGATGATAAAAATAACCCCCTCGTGTACCTTTGAGGTAGCCTACAAAGAGGCATAACCTCGACTGTGGTTCAAATTTCTTGGGATTAGCCTCAAGTACATGTGCAGGGAAACCCCAAATGTGGAAGTGACGTAAACTAGCTTTACGCCCATTCCAGAACTCCAGAGGTGTTCTCGCAACACTCTTGGAGGGAACATAATTCAGTATGTATATCACAGTCTCCACTGTGAAACCCCAAAACGAGTCCGATAAGGAATTGTAACTCATCAACGAACAAACCATGTCCAACAAGGTTCTATTTCTCCTCTCCGCTACACCATTCTGCTGAGGTGTACCCGATGTTGAGAGTTAGGAAACGATACCATGTTCTATCAAATAGTCCTGGAGTCCAAAAACTCTCCACCTCGATCAGATCGAAGTGTTTTAATCCGTCTATCCAATGCATTTTTCAACTTCAGCCTTGAACTCTTTGAACTTTTCAAACAATTCAAACTTTTGTTGCATAAGATAAACATACCCGTACCTAGAGTAATCATCAGTAAAACCGATAAAATACTCATAGCCACCTCGGTCTCGCATATTCATTGGACCACAAAGGTAAAAATGTACTAACTCAAGAGGCTCCTTGGCTGTATAACCTTTTCCAGTAAAAGTTCGTTTAGTCATCTTATCCTCAAGGCAAGACTCGTACACTGGTAAATAATTTTCTTCTAACTCACTTAGAAGTCCATTCTTCACTAATCTCTCGATCCTATTAAGATTGATGTGCCCTAAATGAAGATGAAAAAGATGGGCATTTTCTTTTAGAGAAATACGTCGGTGTTTTGTTTAAGTTACGACAGTTTTAAACAATTCTGTGTTATGGAGGGAACTGATGGCTAACGACCTTAGCACATACAAATTAGATTCTAGATTTGTTGTACAAATAGTAACACCATCTTTATGAATAAACACTTTATCCATATTGAAAGAAACAATGTATTTACATTGTAATAAGCACTTTACAGAAATGAGGTTCCACTTAAGTTCGGGAACAATATATACATCATTCAAAACTAGAAACCTATTCTGTAAAGCTAACTGGAGCCCTCCCACTGCCAAAGTTGAGACGATGTGCCTGGTGCCTACTCGTATCCTCATCACACCAGCCTCCAGTTGTCGCCAGGATCTAATCCCCTGAAAAGAACAAACGTGATTAGTGGCGCCCGAATCAATTATCCAGGCAGAATCATCATTCTCCACTAAACAAGTTCCAAGTACAAGTAAATCATATTTACCTTTATCTGCCTTGGCCTTAGACTTGGCGGCCTTCCTTTCTTTCAACCAGAGAGGACAGTTCCTCTTCCACTGTCCATCTTGGTTGCAGTGGAAAAACTTTCCATTTTCAACCGATGGTGGACGCCTTCTTGAGACGACAGGCGGCGGGTTAGCAGGCGCCTTCCCTTTTCCCTTACCACACTTCTTCTTCTTCCCTTTTGCACAGTTAGAAGTAGAAGGTGCAGAATTCGTCCTTGAGGTCGAACCTCTATATAACGTCCTAGAGGATGAAGCAACATTTGCCTCAGCCTTCTTCCTCTCCTTACTTTTCAGTAAAGATTGGTAGGTCTGCAACTCGTTGAGGAGAGTTGTATGGGTGTATTTCACTTTGTTAAAAATCACATTACTAACAAAGTGCAGGAAGCATTCCGACAAAGAATGCAGGATTATGCTAACCTGGTTGCCCTCATCGATAGTAGACCTATTCAACTCCTCCACATTGAAGTGGACCATCATGTTAAGCACATGTTCACGAACAAAGGTGCCTTCTTCCATTTTGGAGTTGAATATATACTTAAGAGCCTCATGCATAAGTTGTTCAGACGGTTGTCCAAACATCCCCCGTATGGACTCCATGATCTAATCGCTAAGACCATAGGCTCATGTTTCTTGGCCAAGACTTGCCAAGATGTGGGCTCGAGCCTTCTCATTCACCCATGTTCATCGCTCGTATGCCTCCCAAACATTTCAAGCGGCATTTGGAGCTGGAATAGGAGGACAGACCTCCGTAAGAGTGAATATAAGATCCTCGATGATAAGAATCGTTGTGATCATATGTTTCCATGTCGAAAAATTGTCGCCAGTTAATATTTTGGCACTAAGCAAAGCTAACGTGGCTATTGCCATTTTGAAAACTTGTTGCTGAAAATACGAACAAAACTTTATTGGATTTTGCTAAACCACGTTTAACCAATTAGTTTTGCAAAACAGTTTCAAGTACCCTAAGTGAAAGACTTATTTTGTAATGATGCCCTAGTGAGGTAGGACAAACGTCATCGGTGAGGTGATCAGATGCCTCTTCGCTGGGATAAGACATTCTCAACCATTAGGCAGAACCAACTCTTGGAACTGAACCTAACAGCCACCATTTATTCGGTCTAGAACTGTTAACCTTTAACAATTTCACGTAAGTGTGACCCCTCGCTTTCGGTGTTAGAGTTCCGCCCTAATGAGGCCACCGTAGGAAAGAAGAAGATTAGGACAAGAGACTAAGTTACCTTATCCACTTACAGGAGATCAAATAAAGAAACGCACAAAATTTCTATCCTTTAGGGGGACACTCCCAGGGTGCCTCAAGGCGATGCGTAGTAACTTTATTCAATCCAACGAGGGAGACCGAGGGATATGCTGTCACACTTCCCGTTTTCACTTACTATGAACACTCTCTTCATCCACCTTGATATTGACCTACACAAACACCATCTGTTAGGGGGACACGCCAAAGGTGCCTCGAGGCCGAGGGTAAATCTCACGGTGTGGACTATTTAAGAGAAACGTGAAAGGTTTAAGTGAAGCATCTTATGCCCCAAGTACCGCCCACTGAATGTTCTACCTAGGGGTTCATTAACCTAGACAATCCAGTTACTGATTTTAGTATAAGTCATCTTTTTTTAAAAAAAAAAAAAAAAAAAAAAAAACTTTGCTCATAAAAAAAGTTTGTCTATTAATTATGAACAAGTTCAAGTAGTCACATTAAAACACTTTAATGGACTATCCTTAACTTGCATGCATGCATCAAATCTATATAATTTACCTTTCCAGGTAAGTTCCCAGTTAGGGGTATTACGTTTCCATCAACTTAAATACCCCAGCCTAGACAGAACCCGCCTTAGACAAAAGATCCCTTATAGATAGATTTGCTACACTTTAATCTTTTATTAGTCAATTTAATTCTATTAAACTGATTAAAAGATTAAAGCCTTAGGTTTGCTGATAACTGGTAGAAATGCAAGTTATTATAAACCTTTTATTTAGAATTATGAAGGCTAACAAGTAGAATATGCGGTGATTATACTAAGAATTCATGTGAAAAGTGAGCTTAAGTCGATCAGCATTGAAAATCTCAGCTAACCCAATATTATGCATTATTCTGCGTCCAAATGTCTATTTTTGTAGTTATCGCAGGAATTGATCGCATGCGTTGAATCCCACCATCGCAAAAGTGATTGCATACATTCGTCGTATGGATGTTGTGGCCATTAACCGCATGTGTCCATCGCATAGAGGTTGTGGCTACAAAGTAATAACCATAATAGAGGGATGAACGCAAGGGTGCTGGAATGTGATGGTACTTCGGAAACCAAGCATGAATGCATACATTTGGAGCATCAAAAAGATGATGTTGACATTTCACCTACCACGCCGTTAGTAGTAGAGATTCAGAGCAGGCCATCACGCCGTTAGTAGCAGAAATTCAGAGCATGACCATTAATGTTGTCGGCGATTGAGCTTTATAAATAGCCTTAGAGCCCAACTTCAAATCATCCAAGCTTTTACCTTAAGGCAGATCCTTGTGATCACAGACGAAAGCGTGAGAAGACATTCTTTGAGAGTTTTTCATTTTTCTAACCTTTTCGAGTGACGACCGGAGCTTCGCTGGAGATAGATCTCGAGAGAGACTACTCCACCGCCCATCCATGGCACCATCGGCAGCCTTGACATACATCTGATGGAAGCAAGATGTTGCCTACATCTGGCCCTCCATCTCTCTTCTATCTCTGTATTGTATTACATTTTGGCTTAAGACATTAATATATTTTGTGATCAATGCATCTCTTTATTTCTTTCAATTCCATCTTCATTTATCTCTTCTTTATCATCCTTTACTTTCATTGCAACGACTAAGTAAGATTGCTAGAGTATCGCATACTTAATCATGCGGCATAGACATATGAAGCATGTAGCAAACCACCGAGAGGTGTGCGTTGCACAAGTATAGTGAACAAATCCTCTTTGCTTAGTGTGAGGCTGTAGCATTGCTTGTCTATGAGTGGTCGCAATGCTTGTCTATAAGCTAACCAGCGGCGACTAACTGCTTGAGAGGGTAAGTAGTGGAACTCACTGAGCAAAGTAAGCAGTGTTCCTAGAGATAGGAATAATCTTATGTCAACCATGTTTTATCTAATCATCTTGTCTTATGAATGCATCATTCATCATTTGGGCATACTTGAGAGAGTAGTCTAAAAACCAAATCTAGGCTTGAGAGAGTCAGATTGGATCGCATGAGCAAGAGTAGAGGCTTAGGAATAAGTTCTATTTGCTATTACACAGCGCATGTACCCTAAAACAAGGATATGGTGGTATGCGGTTACCTTGTTTTATGTGAGTTAGCTCGCATAAGCAAGAATAGAGACTTAGACATAAGTCCTATCGACATTATCGCATATGCATTGCATGCGTCCTAGACAATTGTGCATAGCATGATCGCATAACTTATGCTGGCTGGGGTTACCCTTGCGATCAAGCTTATTGATGTAATGAAGTCATCCCCTCCACCATTTTATCTATTTTCCATGCATCTTATTACGCGTTAACAGTTGTCGTGTCTCTACCAACTCTCACAGTCATATTTCTATTGCTTAATCTGTTTTGTTAGGAGTAGGAATAGCGCATAGTACTTAAACTTCATTATTATTTTATTATTCGCCGCAAACACATCATTTCACAACATTTAGCTACAAGTCCATGAGTTCGACCTCGGATCACCCCGAGAAACTTGCGATCTCGTTATACTTAGCAAGAGACCAAGAAAACTTGTGGCAGGAATGCATAGTCATCACATAAATTCTTAGACACATATTGCATATCCCTTAGTCCAATGCATGACCAGCGACGCATGGAGAACGAACGCATATCATAAGATGCGCATATTTACTCTCCATTTTCCACACATCAGTTGCTAATCATATTAGAACAGTGATCTTAGGTCTATGTGATCCAAGTTTTAAACATTTTAAAATCATGAATTAAACCTAAGTAAGCATGCATGTCTTTCTTATTTCTTTTAGTTCTAATTTTTCTTTAACTTTTAGAAAGAAACAACTAAAATACATCGCGCACAACTAGGTGTTTATAACAACATTTATAAAGTAACCTATGTGTCATGCTTCATGCAATGTTCGGTCATTAGTATACATAACTTTTATATATATACGCGTAATAACCAAGCAAAACGTGCTTTCCATTCACCTTTATACTATAGCAATTATAATATAAATATGATGCATGTTAATGCTTCTTATGCATGCATAAATATAACTCTTATATTATATAATGCATGAGCATGCTCTTACATAATTAAATCATGCTTCTCTAAACTATAACATTTACAATAAAGAGATGATGCATGACCAATGCATAACCTAAGGTGGGATTACTATATGTGCATAACATATGACATATAAAAACCATACATCGCATGTATTAAACTAAGGATTAATGGACCGGGATGAGCCTTTAAAAAAACTGGAATGAAATAACCATATCTATTACATTTTCCATCGAGAAAACCGGTTCACAAGCGAACTGGGTCTTGAACCACCAAGAGAAGTCCATCGTTTAGTAAACGCCGAAGGTAAACGATCGCCCAACGCGCACTAGACGATAGGCGCAAAAGCTAAACGATTGCTTAGACGACAACGAGGCTCTGAAGCTTGATCGTCTAAGTGATCGCTTAACGCGACGTAAGGTAAACGATTTACCGTGCATTGCTAAGCATCGTTTAGTCCGTTACTAAGCGATGAAGCTTGTTGAGCTAAATGATCGTCTAGTGTGTGCATGCTTTAAACGATACGTGAGCATCCCATCGTCTACACGACCCGATACTCAACGATCGCTTACCCCATCGTCTACACGTATAGATCAACCCTTGATCGTCTTCTTCCTTGAAGAACTGCAACTCTTGCTCCGATCTTCTTCACAAACGACTCAAGACTCAAATTAACTTTGAATTACAGACTCAATAACGATTAATAATGCCTAAAACTGCAAGGGCCTTTACAATAATCCAAAAATGTAAAATCGAGACAAACATCCCAGAAAATTCATTAATCCGCACATCCACAACAATTTAACCCTTAAACAGAGTAGATATGCATCCACCAAGAATGTATATGTAAATTGTTGCAACAATGAAATTGGAATATCATAACCTGGCTCTGATACCAATTGAAGGATCTCTTAACGAAGAGCATCCATGAGCGTGTTCGGATCTTTCCGATTTCATCGTGATCGAAATACAACACATACATTCTAACAGATAGTTATGCAAATTAACACTAATTAATGGCATGCTTTGAGAAATAAACTATAAGGGATTGAGTTCACATACCAGTTAAAGACACTTTTCAAACTCGAACTCAACGCAGCAGAAGAACCTCTACAAACTCTATCACCCAGCAAATCAGTCGGCTACGGCAGCACGATCGTCTACATGAACGGCAGCAACACGAACAAGCACGAGCAAGGAGAAGCGGAGACGACACCACAAGTTGGAGCCCTTGGTATTCTTGGAGTGAGAATCCAAAGTGTGGTCTTTGGTGAATTTGGTAGAGGTCGAAGAAAAGACTGATCATGTAGACGATAAACAAATGGGAGAGAGTGCTATCGTATAGCGAAGTGCTTATCATTTAGACAAAGCTACACAATCATGTAGGTTTTACCAAGCGATCGTCTAGTAAAAGGTATACGATCGTTTAGAAAACGCGGCACGCTAGGCGATTGTTTAGGAAAGCTAAGCGATCATTTAGAGTAAGGTGCGCGATCATTTAGACGCGAGGTATGCAATCGTTTAAACGATGAGACTCTATCGTATAGGCTCTCAAGCTAGGTGACCGATACATTTTCACACCAATTGCGAATTTTCATATATAATCATATTTATATCTAATTTCCTCCAAAATAATGTATCTCTATCTCATACATTTAGCCAATTATATCATATATAATTAACCAGTTCAATTATATCATATATAATCGAACTCCCTCTTGTCAATTTGAACATTTCAAATTGACCCAAACACTGATTCTTGACTTTATCCAAGCTACCAAGGGAACCTAATGGACCTGTGGCTCGAAGCTCCAACGATACGTGAATAACTAACTAAACTCTTTAGCCTCGAGATCCACCATCCGTTAACTGCCAAGCATTCCACTAAAGACCAATAGCTGAACTCTTCTTACCACAGATATATTTCTGTGTCCATCAGATATAACCAATCATGAGTACGATGACCCTTCACAGATGCTTGTAAGTACAACTGAGCCAATTTAGCGTTTTGCCCCTATAGTTACATCTCACTCCTTAAGTACCACTGATTCCTCTAATGAACAATACAACATAGTCTAACTATGTGTGAACACCTCTCGAGCCAAGAGAAGGTGTGTGGCGTCACATCGTTCAAGCCTTGGAATCAGCCCTTAAGGGAGCTATCTATCTACTAGCCTCTACCTCGGGGAAGGAGTGAATTCCATCTGGTGTAGCTGAGTTCCCAACTCCCAAATCAGATGAATCCCCAAAATGGTAGGTTTGAATCAGCGACCTGGCCACTCGCACCCATACAAATCAAAGAACTGCTCTCAATGGCAGAAGTACCCAACTCACTCAGGATTGAGGTCATATTACCTATGGTCATCTTAGTGAAGTGAAGTCTCTATCATTAACGGTGTTATATAACGAGACGTTAACACTTCGTGGTCAGGTCTTATACAAACTCTTTGTATAGGACACCTCCGCTCGCATGTCCCCTACACGAATGATCAGGATTATACCATCTGTGACAAGTCACAACATTTGTGACCATTCCACAAAGCAAGCTACATCCGTAACATTACCAGGATAAGGTTTCCTTCCTATATCCATATACTACAAACCATTTTGGTTACCACTCAAGACATGATCCACTTGTTTGTCACCACATACATGCTTAAGGTACATACAGATAACCAGAGATTTTATGTTTATTGGTTTGTGGTAAAGCAAATAAAACATCCAATTGAGCAAAATCAAGATGTGAAGTAAAATATCATATATTATACAGCACAAGCATTCGTACAAACTGTTTATAAACTACAAGACACGAGATTTTAGAGCATCAATCCCAACACTTCAATGCTAGGATAAACGAGGGATCATCTATTAGGGATCACATGATGGTCCACTTCAACATGTCAAAAATGAACAGGGTTATCATAGACGAGTCCAGCCTAGTAAGCTTTATTCTAGAGACTCTTCTGAAGAGTTTGCCATAAATCTGCAGCAACAATGTAATGAACAAACACTAGAAGAAATTCGCGCTTTAATATCGATTTTAAACCGACATTAAAGATAGTGTTATTAAAGCCCTTTAATGTCGGTTGCCTTTAATGTCAGTTGCCTTTAATGTCAGTTTTAAATTGATATTAAAGGGCTTCAATAACACAACCTTCAATATCGATTGTAACCGACATTAAAGACCTTCAGTGAAATTTTCAACTGACATTAAAGGTCTTTAATGACGATTACAACTGACATTAAAGCCTTTTTTTTAATTCGTAACCGACATTGAAGCCGGAATCTGTCCATTTTTTTTTAATTTCATTGTTGAATCCATTTTTTTGGTCAAAAAGTATAACATGACACATCATCATCAAACGTTGTGGCTATGACATATTATTCATATATGGATTGTAAATTTATTACATTTAATCCACAAATTCTGCTATAAAATTATAATTTAAAAGGTTGTACAATAATTCAGGCCTTGAAAACACAAATTACAAGTAATACAAACATTATGATTTTACAAACACTATGAGTTTACCGTCCCTTTCCACTTGGTAAGTATGGATCCTTTCATAATTCTTCTTGAACAGACCCCTCCAGCTTCAGCAGTGTCTAGTTATAGGCATCTTTGTCTGACCACTATTGTTCAAAGGATCACAAACAAAACATGTTTAAGACAAAGGATTGAAAGTGAAAATATCATCAGAATTCATATTCAACTAACCGTGTTTATTGGGAATGTGCATAAATGGTACATTCAAGGCAAAATTCTTGTAGTGAATGTGTTGGATCTAGAGTTCCCCAAGAAAAAGCATAAAGAGGTTGCGATACCAAATCTTTACTCTTTTGTTGCACCTGCAAAACAAGAAAACTCAATAGTTGAATAAATGAGAGAATCTTCTTTTTCAAAATCTTTACTCCTTTTTTAAGAATCTTCTTTTTCTAAATTTTTGACAGCATAACGATGCTACCACAACAAAACCAAAAATTTACCTTGAACCTGTTCAAAGAAACACTCCCAAAAATATTTCACAACCACTTGTTCTCAACAGAACTTTCAGAATTCTCAAAAAATTAATATTCAAGAACACATACATCAATAAGCAAATTTAGCTCACAATGTACTTCAAATCTCAAAAGTTGTCACAAAAACTACCATAGTGCATGAATAACCTACAAACTACCATAGTGCAACCCACAAACTCAAGCACCTTGAATCAAATCTAAACTACAAATAAATAGTACCCATGAGTCATAAGCAGGTGTTACATTCTAATCCAATATGGTCCAAAGAGAAATAAGCACACTATAACTTTTTAAACAGGAATTTCCATATCATTAGAGTCACTTGAAAACACTTAGAAACTGTGCTTAAAACTGCAAGCATTCAAAAATGTACTTACCAGGAACAATTTTTACGTGAATCCCTTACTGTTGCAAGAAATCCATCTCCTCCCCACCCCTTCCAAACACCTAAAAAACACACTAACAACATTATTAAAAGTATAGGGTAGAACGAACCTGGCGGCACGTGTGACGAGACATGCGAACGACGACAATGCCTACCATATAGTAAAAAAACGTTTAAAATAAATCAAAACAAGCAAGCAATACGTAAAAGAAGATTAGAATTTAAACGCAAGGTAGACACACAAACAGCTGACTTACCTTAGTAAGCATCTAATAACAGCATAAGCTGACTTCATTAATAGTATTGAAATCAGTACTAGGCCAAAGGTTACAAATCAGTTGGAAGAACTTGCCATACAATTTCATAATAAGAATGAGCTTATATCCATAACAGACTATTGACACCTAAATCTTTAATATCAAAACTCTGACAACGCTCTTCAGATTAGTAATGAATGGAACTTACAAGGATTGGATTAATAGAATTTCACGATAAATCCCATGCTAAAATGTTTTGACTAGAAGTTTCATGATTTCTTCAATCAATTTTAGAAAATGACGGTACAACATGGATTGGAAAACAAAACCGGTAAATACTTCATTCCATAATTTTGAAGGCATAGACATTAATTCTCAATAGAGCCAATAGCTCCAATGATCATTGCCAAACAGTTATTAGACAGTAATATCCATCCAATCTCCTATAAACAACTAATAAAATTTTAGCAGTTGTTTCATGTCAATACATCATAGCCATTCATAATATCTAGACTAGAAATATTTGTCCTCTTTTCCCCTTCCCTTCTCTTCTTGAGCCTCATAAATAAACCAACATCAAAAAGAGGAGATATGATTATATGAATATAAATGATACCAACTGTTGTTTCATGTCAATACATCCAATCTCTAGCCATGTTAAGTAGTAGACAAATAATGCGTACCAACTGTTTTATTCTCCACAAAGCATTGCAGTGCAGTTACAAGTTCACGCTTACGCCCTTTGGCCAGAAGACCTACGCATCTGAAAAATGTGAACATAAATGATAAATAAGAAAGTAAGCTAGAGATCTATTAGACTATTACAAACTACATATGGAACTGGAATGCACTTGTGCCGAGACACAGCAGCCAGCAGCTGCAGCACAAAAACTCCAAGCCAATATCCAAACTGAAAATCCAATGAAGAATTCTCAACAGGGGGAACGCATCAAAACCTGTTACTTCAAAGATAAAGTTCTTATTACCTCAATGTCATTCTCAGTTCTTGGACCGTCATAGCCTCAATTCTCGACGGGTCATCCTTAAAACTTTGAATGTCTGCTTTACAGTCATTTTCCTATATGTAAAAGTTGAGTAAAAGCCCTAAATCCGAATAAAGAAGAGAAGCATAATAGGTAATTGAAATATACTCAAACAAAAAACATCTCACAATAGTCTCTTCCGAAATTTGTTACCAGACTTATATCTCTCCTTGTCCCGCCAGGCTCTGAATTCTGTGTGGATAAAGTTATAGAGGATTGACGCCATTACATTCCTTTGCACATTAGGTATCAATGTTGCAACTCTCAACCTACTCTGATTCACTACAAGGCTAAGGGGAGTCCGGGTTAGTCCAGATGAACAATGAGTCAATTGAAATACTACTAGTACAAGTAACAAAACCATATTCTAGTTAGGAGATGCAGAGAGCATTTCAGTCAAGAGAATGAGCTCACTCTTCCTAAGAATTTAACACTTGTTTTTCATATATGAAATGAGCCAAACTTTCATTCAAATTGAAGAGACTTGATTGACTTTTCCTTAACTTATGAACAAAGATGGATACAACAAAATAAAAAAAATAAAAATAAAAAAAGAGAAAAGAAATTTGGTGAAAGGGCAAACCTGGAGGGATGAAGGAAACTTCTAAACCCCAATTGCAAAACTGACTTCATTGACAAATATGAGATAAGAAAAATAGTATGCAGAGGGATAAATGCGTTACAGTGAGACTTTGAGAGAAGAAAAACAAGATTTATAGAAGCAGAAAAATGAAGCGGCAAAGACGAGCAGAGGGGAAGAAGAAGAAGAAGAAATTCCAACTCAGAAGGAACTTGAGAGTGTTGAGATATATATGTGGGTAAACAACTCAAGAGGTAGGGTAAGATGGAAGTGTGAGAATGAGAGGAAAAAGAAAATAGGGGGAGAGTGAAGAGGGAAATGAAAAAATGGAGGGAAAATAGAAAGTTTGAAGATAAATTAAGCGGGTCTTTAATGTTGGTTTAAAAAAAACTCAGTAAAATTCAAAATTCCATCAATCCAAACAAATATCATAATAAACCACAAAATCTACAAAAAGAAGTGATTTCTCAAAAATCAACAAACGCAAGTAGTTAGCATAAGAAAGGAGAACACTTAATAACCATCTATCAAATAAGAAAGGGGAACTCTAAAGATTAATTTCGTTTGGCAAAATTTATAAACATAAACTAAAAAACTTATAAACATAAACAACTCAATGGAAGCCATAAACAAACTTATCAACCTAAGCATGTAAGCTTATCAAAACTAAGAAAAAATACTAATAACAATCAAATTCATTTGAACAAATACATAAATATAAATGAAAACCATAAACAATAATTAAGTTATGACTACCATAACTACAGGATAGTCAAAGCACTCCAACACATATTTTAATTTAACACTTTAGAGAAAGACTCAATAAGTTCCCCTTCCCACCATGAATCAAACTTTACCTAGTAATTCAATATGGTAACAAAAATTTCAGTATTGAGTGTTTGCTTTTTTCTTCTTTTTCCCCCTTTTCGTAAGAAACAAAGAATGTCAATATAATCACAAAGCTGAAGTTGCATTATTAGAACTAAAATATAACTAACAGTGAAAGCAAAGTGAAAATCAAAAAACAAGCATACGCTATCAACCTACGGTGCTCAATATTAGAAAAACATACGCTATCAACTACGTGAAATGAAGTATCTATTGACAATGTAACCCATGTAATATTTCAAAGAGGAGCTCTTATACACGGGTTAGAGCTCATTTATTGAAGATAAGTGGTCAAGGAATTGGACCTTGTTTAAAAGTCACTTCTTCCATTTTGAGTGAAATGCAAAAATTGGAAGAAGAAGTAAAGGCTCGGCTAGAAAGAAAAGGTCCAAAGAATGTTCCCTTACTGCCTCCGGTCATAACAATTGGTGGTGTTAATATCAGTAATTCTTCTATTACAAGAAAATTGGACTTTGAGAAGAAGAGAAAGTATAGTAGTAGTGACTAAAGCATGGGACATTATTGGAGATAGTTTTGATTCTTTTGAAGATGTTGGTATGTTGGAAGTAGCAAATTTATCTTTAGATGAACCAGAGTTAGAGGTTGATGTTTTGGGAGTTCATGGTGGTGGTGAAAGTGATAATGATGTTGATGATGATGATATTATGGTGATTTAAGATTTGAGTGTTTCAAGTTTCTCTATTTTCTAGTCTTTATGTTAATCCATATGTTACTAATTTGGTTTGTACTAAGAACTTTGTGGTGGGACAAAGTGATAATATTTCAAGTTTCTTTAGTTTGTACTAAGAATTTTGTAATATGTATTTCGTATTGGGTTTTATGTCCTAAAACTCGTGGTTTGTAAACAAAAGAACTTATTCTGAAAATTCAATAAGTTGTTATTGAATATATTGTTTGTAGAAATCCAATAAACCTAAGTCCCTTGACTATTATATGAGTACTTGAACTTTATGTGGAGACATACAAGTGGATCAGGTTCGAGTAAATAGTCAAAATGATCTATAGTATATGAATAAGGTTGGATGCCTTATTCTGATAACACTATTGGATGCGGCCTACTCTGTAGTTGTTACAAAAAGTTGTAAGGTGCTATATACGAAGTGATCCTAATTCGTGCATGTTGTGACATGAGGAGTGGGGTCGTTCTATGCAAATGATTTTTTGCAAGATCGGACAACGAAACAGTCACTCTTATTTTATAACACTGTTTACTGTTTAAGACTGACTATTTCAAAGCGATGACCTAGGTAACTTGACCTTAATCCTGAGCTAACTATGAACTCTTGTTTGTTCGGGATTATCCTTTGATCTGCAAATGGTGAGAGTAGACCAACTGCCTCTGCTCAATAAAATTCTCATTTTGGGGATAAGACGGGATGAATAGCTGGGGACATAGAGTGCAAGATGAAATTCACTCCTACCCAATTAAGGATAGTAGAGAGGCTATTCCCTTCAAGTGTTGATTCTAGGTTCTTGAACAAGAGGCCTCACCCTCTCATTGGTCCGAGAGGGATTCAATTTGTTGATTGGATCACAAATCAATTGTTCATTAGGGGATCAGTGGGACTTAAGGAACAAGAGGTAATTTCGGGGGTAAAACAGAGATTCGACCCAGGTGTTATTACGAACAACCTGTGAAAGGTTAACTTACTAATCATGGTTATACCAAGTGGACATTATATATCTACAATGAGGGAAGTTCAGCTACGGGCTTTAATGGAATCACCCATTAGTTAATGAATGGGGGTTAGATCGGTCTAATGAGTTTAGCCGATTAATCTCAGATCGTTGGAGCCCATGATCTGTAGGTGCACAAGGTCTCCCTACTAGCTTGTAAATGGATTAGCTCTAGAATAGCATGATAAGTTAATTTGAAGTGTTCAAATTAGAATTAAATGAAATTGAAAAAATAATATTTAAATATGATTTAAATATTTAAAGATGGAATTGTGTAAAAATTAATTTAATATTTGATATTAAATTAATTAGAATTATTTAAATTGCTTAAATAATTACTTATTAATTTTATTTAGAAAAATAATTTATGAAATTTATTTTGTAAAATTAATAATATTTTTAATTTTATTAAAATAATTGATTTATGAAATCAATATTTTAGAAACTGGAAAAGAGATGAAAAATCACAAAATGGAAAAATGGCCTTTTCCATTGTCTTCTTCCAAGTAGTTCACTAACAACCCACTTCAAGCTTCATTAAACACCAAGCATGAGCTGCATCTCATGCAGCAAACCTCTTTGCCTGGATGTCTACAATATATTGAAGAGGTTATAATATTTTTTAAATAATGCAACCAATCAATTTTTCTAAAAAAAATTGAGAGAAGAAGGGTGTTCTTCACGTTGGGCTGCTGTAGTGAGCTTGTCTCCAAATTCCCTTAATTCAGGCTTATTTTGAGTCCCACAACTCAATCTAGAGCACCAAGAGGATAGTAAGAAAGATCTTGGGGTGGTTTACAACAAGATTCAGAGGAGATTTGCAGCTGGATTCAAGCTTTGAGGAAGTTCTACAAAGGTTGTCACAAAACCCATTTATTTTTGCTTAAGCATATTTTCATTTCTGCCAAAATTAATGAATTAGAGTACTTATGAATCCTGATCACTTTCGCTACACAATGGTATATTCCAACATTTCATTGATTAATTTTTATGTTATTAATTTGATATCTTATGTTTTGGACTTGGTGGATTATATTTTAGTATCTTTCTTTATGGTTAAATTTATATATATGAAAAAAAAATTAAATGACGTATCCTTAGACATATTCGTATCTTAGTTTTTTAGAAATTGACGAATCATCAAATCCGATCGTATCTATATCAGTGTCTATGCTTCATAGAACAGAATAGAATACAATCTTACCACCCTTCTCAACGAGTTGCAGACTACGAGTCCTTGATGAAAGTCAAAGAACAGCACGTGGAGGCTAATGTTGTCAGTACCTTGAAAAATTTTCCATAGAAGTTCTATCTCTGGGACTAAATCTACGGCTTCTTCCTCTGGTACAAAAAATGTAAGAAGAAGAAGGTGGTAAGGGGAATAAAGCTACCCCTACTATTGTCGCTCATAAGGTCAAAAAGGCTAAGATTGTAAAGAGAACCTGTTTTCATTGCATCTAGACGGGCACTATAAAAGGAACTGTCCAAAATACTTGGTTGAGAAGAATAAGGCAAAAGAAGGTAAATACGATTTGTAATAACCCTAACTTTTACATATATTTTAATTAACTTAATAGAGATCCTTACTTGTAAAACATTATTTCTAAATAAAATTTAATCTAAAGTTTAGCAATAGAAATCATAAAATAACAATACATTTTTTAAATATGTAGTAAATATATAATAAGTGTGTGATTCTAAATTAACTAAACTAAAATTTTGGCAAGTTGTGATTCTAAATTAAATAAGCTAAAATTTTGGCAAGTTGCATCATCCTCGACGATCTCATCATCATCTACATGACTACTTGAAAAAAAATTAAAACACGAGAGGTAGTATAAAACTACTCTGTTAGTGGTTCCCATTATAAGGAACCTTCATGCTAAATCACACACACCATGCTTGCATGCTTGCATAACCTATCATAACATATTGGTCATGAGACAACCTAACTAAAATTGCACTTGCTTGCATATCTTTACATACATATTCATATCCTTGATTTGACGTCATGCTATGCAAAAATACCCTATACCATAACATGAACTAGTTTGATTTCCTAGGCCCAGCTGTTTAGCAGAAACTATACTTATCATATCATGCTTGCTGCATAATGTAAACATGAACTAGTTTCGTTTCTTAGGCCTAAACGTTTAACAGAAACAACACTTATCATAACATGCACCTTGTTACATAACATAAACTACTTAGTTTGGTATTTCATGCATAAGATATTCTTTCTTAATTCCATGACATATAAGACTACTTACTAGACTTCAATGCAATGTAACACACAATTATGGCATACTTAACCTAAGCATGTACTACCAATCAACATGCTATCATAAATCATGGGAAGCAAAAAATCATGGAAAATTTACACATTGTAACACGCTTTCTCAAACATTAATCACAAATAAAAAAATATTTAATGAAACATATATAAAAGAAACATAATACAAATCGATCGTAATCATTAATCAAATTTAAAAATTCAACACATTACAATTCAATGGATAATTATTTATAAAAGTCAAACACAACAATTAACCATAAATCACATATATATTATAAAACATTCAATTAGAAACATATGACGGAAACTACTTACAACTAATCATACAACTATACAATTAAACAAGACAATAATAAAACACCCAATTCGGTAACTTATGATAGAATCCACTTACCTCAAGCTTGAAATCTAAAACTTTTATAAGATCCCTATATAACATTTATCATGATTTCAATTAGTAATTTAGTTTCCTAAAAGAAACTCATTAGCTAGCTAAGTACACTATTCTAGTTAACTTAAACTACATATTAATTATCATAGTTATCATTACTAATAAAATTATTACATATATGAATCTCATATCATAATCTTTATGTTATTAGCCTCTGATCTGTACCTAAAAAAACATGAAAATTATTTGTAAAATTTAAGATTAATGAAAGAAATTGAAAACTCGAGTAATAATGTTTTTACCAAAATTTAGTCCTATGCAAAATATATCGTAAAAGTAAATTTTAATGCCTTAAACATAATTTTTGGCTAACTCTAAGTTTCTGGTCATGATTACAAAGTTTCATAGCCAATGCATTTTAATTTTGATATCAAACAAGCTAAAATATGGCGTAAACTGATAAACACAATTTTAGACTAGTTTTTAGAGATTGTTTTGAACCATTTTTTATTCTGGTTTTCAGATCTAAATCAACATTTTGAGATCTAAATATCACTAAAAATAATACCTAGGTTTTCTAAGAATAACCACTAAAGATTACTGGAAGCTAGAGAGAACTGTCCTTACCATTAGATGTGCTTTCGTCTCTACCATTAGGATGGATGGAGAAAACTTTAAATATCTAAAGAGCTTGAAATAATTATGGAATACATTATAGAAGAGGCCATGAGCATGTTCGGGATCTATAAAAACTAACAGGGAAAGATTCACTAAAAAACTATATTGAAAAGAGATCATTTCTTACCGATATGATGCTACCGTTCAACAATCTCGTGATATCCAAGAACACCAATTGAATCAACTTTGAAAATTCACTATTCTCTCTAGGAACTGTAATTTACATCATTAAGATAGGAGCTAGGAAGAAATTTTTAGATTTATTTAGGCTATCTTAAAAGTTAAATGGAAAGTCACTTAGATAACTTAAGAGACAAGGTTTTTAAAAAGTGAGCAAGCTCTTTTTTCTCTCTCCTCGCATGCACAAACATGAAGTCTTTCAATGGAATTTTGGGCTCCTCAATTCACCCATGGATGGAAGCTCAAAAGGTTAGGTTCAGAAAATTGTACTATGGGTGATGTCAACTTGAGTTTTGATTAAAATTCTTCCTATTTCCTATGTACTTTTTTTTAAACAATCACCAACACATGAATTTAACCTTTTATATTTTTAAATTCCTAATTATATTATTTTACATTCCTAATAATTTAATTAAAACTCATGACAAAATTAGAAACTACAAAATTGTAAGTAACAAAACCATACATCCATCTAATATCAAATTTTTTACATTACCTTGCATATGTATTCATTCTTCCATTCTAAAATTAAAATAACTAAATATAAATAAAACTAATTAATAATATTTAAATAAAATTTTTAATTATAGAATTGTAATAATCATATGCAACAAGTGTTGACATCAACCTTGATAGAATATATATATATATATATATATATCACTTAAGCTTAATGGCTCTCAGTCCTCATAAATTTAGTTTTCAAATGGCTCTAAATTATATTTAAATAATTTATTATACAAGTTTATCTAAACTAGCACAAGCACAATAATATTGTAAATTATGAAAATATCCTTAATGATTATTCGGGTCATTACATGATTTACTAGTTTTAGAAACTTGTTTAGTGGAAAATGACGATTCTGCCTAGATATTTAATTCAGAGACCACTAACTATGTTTATTCTTCTTTACAAAGACTAGTTTCTGGCAGTAGTTAGAGGCTAGAGATATGACTTTATGGGTTAGAATAGGGCAGATCGTCTAAACAGTTGCAATTGGGAGATAAAGTTATTTTTTTATTCTAAATTAATATTGTTAGACAATGTATTTTTTGTTCCAAATTTTAAAAAGAATTTGATTTCAGTATCTAGTTTATAAGAACATTCATATAATATATCGTTTATTCATGATAAAGTGTTTATTTTAAAAAAAAAAATGGCATTGATATTTGTTCAACAATAAATAAAAATAATTTATATGTCCTAACATCGTTAGCATCGAAAGTGCTCTATAATGTTGAAATGTTCACACTGCAACTACACAAAATAAAAGACTAAAAGTTTCTCCAAAAGAAAGTGCGATCTTTTGCATCTAAGATTGAGTCACATAAATCTCCATAGGATTGAGAGGTTGGTCAAAAGTGGACTTCTAAGTCAAGGTATCAAATTTTTGGTGTGGAAGCGAGTGAATGATTGTGTCAGTGAATTCGTTTCTGAATAACTTAAAACAAAGAAGAACAAAACAATAAATATTAAAACCTAAGGCATGCTTTCTAAAATGACGGAGAAGAAAGGAAAAGAGAAACAAACAAACTTACCCTAGAATAACCTTTTATTTGTGTTTTCCTCTCTGTTGGTCACGAACACTTTATGAACACAGTAGGAGAGCAGTGAAACTTGGACACAAAGGCAGAGGGTCGGCTTTCTTGGTTAATTTTGGGTGAGGGAAAAGGGAAATTTCTTGAGAGGATTTTCAACAGAGGAAGCAGATGATGTAGAGAGATTCTGATTATTTTTCATGTAATGAACTATGCCACCACTAACACCTTTGCAGTGTCTTTCTTATATGAGAGATGAAGGAGTAACTCCCTCTCAACACGTAAAATAACTCTTACTTTTAATTTTAATTATATTAGAATTCATATAATTAAAACAGACTATATATTATATCATGATATAACTAACTTTATATTCTCTCATATAATCTATAGTTTTAATATGAATCATATTCATATTAATTTTAACCTATAGTTTTTATATGAATCTCATTCTTATTTGAATCATATTCAAATATTCTCTCATTAAACTTTATAGTATAATGTATCCATATGCATTATATTAATTATATCTCATACAATTAATTTCCTTCAATTAATTTGAATAATTCAAATTAATCCAAAATTAATTGGTTCTAATTTCCCCTTATTGAGTTAGCAATGGGACTTTACAGACCTACAAATTAGATGCTTCAATGATACGAGATTAACTAATTAAAATCTTTAATTAAATTAATCAACATTCATTAACTACCGGTCACTCCACTAAAGACTGACAACTGCACTCTTCACACTATTGATATATTTATATGTCTATTGGATATAACTAATCAATAATAAGTTGACCTTTCACAAATTGCTCATAACTACACTTGAGTCAAAATTACCGTTTTACTCCTATAGTTACATCTAACTCCTTAAGTACCACTGATCCCTCAATTAGTTATAGTCCAACTATAACTAGACCCCTCTCTAGCCAATGAGAGGTTGAGGCACCTCATTGTTCAAGACACGAAATTAGGCCTTAAAGGAGCATTATCTATTTACACTATGTAACAAGAAGGAGTAAGTTTTTTTTTTGTGTAGTTGTGTTCTTAGCTCCCCACTCGGACGAATCCCCAAAATGGTAGGCTTATTGAGTTGGCGAAACTGGCCACTCTCATCCATACAGATCAAAGGACCATTCTTACATGTAGGAGTTCATAATTCACAGGATTAAAGTCAAGTCACTTATGGTCATCTTAGTGAAATGTAAATCTCTTCAGGTAATGGCATTATAAAGAGAGATTACTCATCTCGTGGTCCGATCTTATACAAACTCTTTGTATAGGATACCTCCACTTACATGTCTCCACACGAATGATCAAGACCAAATCATTTGTAATACTTTACAACAATTGTAATAATTACAAAATGGCTTATATCCTTAGTGTCACCAGGATAAGGTATCCAGCATTATCTACCTACTACAAATCTTTTAAGTTATTACTTGAACATGATCCACTTGTATGTCACCACATGCATGTTTAAGCTATATTAAATAATCTAGGATTTTAGTTTATTGGATTTGGGTTAATGCAACTAAATATTAAATAAAATAACAACTTATTTTATTAAATAAATAATCTATTTATACAAATAAATTTACAAACTACAAAACCACGAGATTTAGGGCATCAACCCCAACACTAAGAAGTTAGAAGAAAATTCTTTACCTGTATGTGAATCTTCTCTAAAAGTAAAAATGACAAAACGACCTTTTTATAGGAAAAGGTCATAGAGCCAAAGAGACCTTAGAACTTGTACATTAAAACCTTTGTGGTCCGATGAATGTTAAGGCAAGAGGATGGTATGAGTATTTCATCCTTTTTATAGATGATTATTCTAGATATAGGTATGTTTACCTGATGCACTTGAAAAGTTCAAGGAGTACAAGGCTGAAATTGAGAATTTATTGTGTATAAATATAAAAACACTTTGATCAGTTCGAGATGGAGAGTATATGGATGTGAGATTCCATGACTATTTGATAGACCATGGAATTACATCTCAACTCTCAGCACCTGGTACACCTTAAAAAAATAGTATATCAGAGAGGAGAAATAGGACCTGTTAGAAAGGAGATCGTTAATTCGACTCCAAACCGAAGCAAAAGAAATTTGTAAATACCGAACTACTTCTATTACTATTAAAACGTAGCAACAATGGTAAGTCTGAGTCGGTCTGCAGAGAATCGTGATTTGTTTTGTTAAGTTAATTTTCTAATTAGAGTGATAAATAGGGGGAGGGGGAGGATTGGTATGGAAGAGATATATTCGTGAAATTAAAATAAAAAGGAGTAAATGTAATCTAGGATAGGAGTCTATCTAATTTCTAGAGCAAGAGAGAGTTCCTATGTAATTTCTTTCATTAGGCACCAATTAATTACACTGAATCTGTTAATCCCTCAACCTATTAGAAAATCTAATAGTCCAATTAGCCAAATTCGATATTAAACCAAATTAGCCCTAATTCAATTTACAACTCTTCTTTCTTAGTGACATACAAGTTAAAAAATTGAATTTCATTATGAAAGGGTTCAATTGTTGAGACATACTACAAGCCGAAAAGTCATATCTTGTAGCATGATTTATTTGGAAATATTATACTAGGGCATACATGAGTTTGACCAGAAAAAGTCTAGACCCTAAATATGTGATCCTAATACTTGCAACTAAATCATTCAATGATGCATAGGCTAGAATGATTTTGCAAACAAGAATTTCAACAAACTAATTTGTCAGAAGAATTTATCAAAACTCCATTAAGATTAAAACAAATCCAACCAAAGAGTTCACAAGATTGCAGTTAAATTAATTAAGAAACCTTCAAGAAATTAAACACAGGGCTCTTGCTCAAAGAAACTAGATAGAGATTACCTCTCAATTCATAGAGAAATTTGAGATATACATCCATTCCATTGATTACAACCCAAAATAAAAAGTGAAACTAACCTAAAGATACCGAAAATTGAAGGGAATGGATGAAAGAATGAGTTTTACTTTGGCCTTCATCAATTTTTCTGAAAATTGAAGGGAATGGAGTATTTATAGGAAAGATCGCAGCGTAGCAACGCTGAAAACAGCGTTGCAACGCTCACTTGCACATGCGCTAACCATGTCCGTCCGTCAAATTTTGCAGCGTCGTGATGCTATAAAGCAGCATTGCAACGCTGCACATTCTATCTTAGAGCGTCAGGCTAGCATTGCAATGCTATGACAATGCAGTGGTAGTTTCGTGATTTTCACTATTTTGAAGCCTGACAGCTCAAATCACCTCCAAATTGCTTCAAATCAGTCCTATTTGTCTCCGATTTCTTGGTTCTACCTCCTCGGTTCATGATACCTACAAAATAAGGCAATAAACACATAAAATCCATTAACAAGCCTAAATTAAGATAAGAATAATAGCTCTTTCTGAGAGCTAACAGGATCCTATTAGACATGGTTCGATCGATGATGAATCATGCTTCTTTAACTAACTCGTTTTGAGGTTATGCAGCGAAGACTGCAGCTTATCTTTTGAACCAAGTTCCATCAAAAAATGTTTATAAAATACCTTTTGAATTAAGGAGGTGTCGTAAAACTAGTTTACGACATCTCAAGATTTTGTAGTGTCCAACTCATGTGCTAGTGGCTAACCCAAAGAAATTGGAACCACGTTCGAAGTTATGTCTATTTGTAGGCTCCAAAGAAATGAAAAGTGGTCTCTTTTATGATCCAAAAGAGAATAAAGTATTTGTATCGATAAATGCTACTTTCTTGGAGGAAAACCACATTAGGGAGCATAAACCAAGAAGTGAAATCGTATTGAATGAGCTTTCCAATGAGACTACTGAAACTTCAATGAGTGTTGTTGAAGAAGCTAGCACTTAAATAAGAGTTGTTAATGTTGCTTCATCTAGTCAAGCACATCCTTCTCAAGATTTGAGAGATCCTCAACGTAGTAAGAGAGTTATAACCCAATGTACTTGGTGTTGGGGTTTATGCCCTAAAGTCTCGTGTCCTATAGTTTGTAAACAATTTTGTACGAATACGTGTGATGTATAATATATATGATATTTAGTTCACTTTTTGACTTTGCACAATTAGATGTTTTTATTTTACTGCAAACTAATAAACTTAATATCCCTGGTTGTCTTTATATAACTTAAGCATGTATGTAGTGATATACAAGTGGATCATGTCTTAAGTGACAACCAAAATGGTCTGTAGTATATGGATATAGGAGGGAAACCTTATCCTGGTAATGCTACGGACGCGGCCCGCTTTATGGAATAGTTACAAGTGTTTTGACTTGTCACAGATGGTCTGATCCTGATCATTTGTGTAAGGGACATGCGAGTGGGGGCGTCATATACAAAGAGTTTGTATAAGACCTGACCTCGAAGTGTTAACATCTCGTCATATAACTCTGTTTATAGCAGAGACTTCACTTCATTAGGATGACCATAGAAACATGACCTTAATCCCGAGTGAGTTGGGAACTCCTGCCATTAAGGGCGGTCCTTTGATTTGCATGGGTGCGAATGGCCAGAGCGCCGACTCAAACCTACCACTTTGGGGATTCGTCTGATTTGGGAGCTGAGAACTCAGCTTCACAAGATGGAGTTCACTCCTTCCCCAAAGTAGGGGTAAGTAGATAGATTGCTCTCATAAGGACTGATCCCAAGGCTTGAACGATGTGGTGCCACACACCTTCTCATGGCATGAGAGGTGTTCACAATAGTAGGACTATGTTGTACTGTTCATTAAAGGGATCAGTGGTACTTAAGAAGTAAGATGTAACTACGGGGGTAAAAGGGTAAATTGGCCAACTGTACTTACGAATATCTATGAAGGGTCATCATACTGATGATTGGTTATATCCAATGGACATAGAAATATATCTATGGTAAGAAAGTTCAACTGTCGGTCTTTAGTGGAATGCCTAGCAGTTAACAAATGGTGGATATCGTGGCTAAAGAGTTTAGTCAGTTATTCACGTACCGTTGGAGCTTCGAGCCATAGGTTCATAAGGTCCCCTTGGTAGCTTGGATACAAGTTGAGAATCAGTTTTTGGGTTAGTTTAAAATGTTCAAATTGATAAGAGGGAGTTCGATTATATATGATATAATTGAACTAGTTAATTATATATGATATAATTAACTTTATTTATGAGATACGTCAATTTAGAGGAAATTGGATATAAATATGATTTATATCTAGTGGAGGGTCTTATCCTGTTGGCTTTGTTTTGGTTTTCTTGCCATGTCTTTGCTTGGGCTTTGTTGCTTTGATGCCTTGATCCCGGGCTGTGGGATCCCCCTTGTTGTTGTATAATAATATCACCTATTCTAAATAAAAAAAAAAGACTATAATTAATATATGATATTAATTCATAGGTTATGAATGTAATGTGATTATATTCATTGTCTATTAATTGGATGGTTAAGTGATAATAGGTCGGCGTCTCTTCTGTTTTCATAACAGATGAGTAAGTTGAAGAATCGCTTTGAGACGCTTAAATAGCTCACGGTGTGTTAAGCATTGTATGCGCGGACATTGTGTTGAAGTATGTCATCGCTTAGTAAAACCAGTGCCTATATGATAGTGTTGAACGATCGCTTACCTATACGATAGTGCTGAGCGATCGCTTAATGCTTACACTCGCGCGCGCTATTTACTAAACAATCAAGCCATTGTTTAGCGCTCGATAACTAAACGATCGTATAGACGATCGCTTAGATTTTTCTACACGATCGTTTAGACAATCGCTTACCTTTCCCTACATGATCGTATATTTTACCTAAATGATCAAGCACTTTGTCTATACAATGGACAATCCTATCTCCCACTTGTTTGATCATTGTATACAATCTCCCTTCCTCCTTCCCTCTTCCAAATCCGAATAAAGCCCACCCTTTGGATTCTCACTCTGAGAATACTGAGGGCTCTGAGTGGTGGCGTCGTCCCCGTTTCCTTCTATTCGTGTGGATACTGTTCGAGGTAGATGATTGAAATTTGCTGATCGTTAGCTTACCATTTCAGTGAAAGCGAGATTTGCTGTGAAGAATAAGTCTTCAACTGGTATGATCTCTTGATCTCTTATTTATTGTTCCTTTGAGCATGCCAATAATTTAACCTTATGAATGCATATTAGTATGTTCAAATGTATATATGGAAATTCTGTCACAGTGAATTGGAAAGATTCGCTTCCGCTCATAGGTACTCTTGAATAAGAGTTCTTTCAATTAGTATCAGAGCCAGGTTTCTAATATTCCAATTCATGGTTGCAAAAGAATTGCATTTACATTCTCGGTGGGTGCAGCATGTCTACTCTCTCTTTTAATTGTTAATTCGTTTGTGGATGTGTGAATTAATGGATTAACCTCAATTTGTTGAATTCTTCAGTTAATTGTAAAGGCCCCTGCATTTTTTGGCACAATTAATTGTTATCGAGTCTGTAATTTCAAAGTTAGCTTGAGTATTGAATTATTCATGATGAAGTTCGGAGCAAGGGTTGTTGTTCTTTGAGGAAGAAGACGATCAAGCGTTGGTCGTGTCGTGTAGACGATGAGGTAGACAGTCACTGAGTATCGAAGGCTCAATTGTCGTTTATACGCGCATGCACACCAGACGATTGTATAGCTTAGCAAGCCTCATCTCTTAGTTACTAACTATATGATCACGAAGTAAATGCGTGGTAAATCGTTTACCTTTTGTGTGCTAAGCGATCATCTAAACGATCAGGCTTCGTGGCCTCATTGCTGTCTATGCGATCGTTTAGCTTTCATGCTATCGTCTAGAGTGTGCTACACGATCGTTTACCTAGAGGTGTTTACTAAATGATAGGAGCTTCGCCCGGTGGTTCAAGACCCAGTTCGCTTGTGAAACGCTTTGCTCTGTGGAATAATGTAATAGATAGTTTTTCCATTCCGATTTTGTGTTGGTTCATCCTAGTCCATTAATCCATGATTTTATACATACGATGTATATTTTTCTTTTGTGTCATATGGTATGCACATATAGATAAATCCCATCTTAAGTTATGCATTGGTCATGCATATTCTCTTTATTATAAGTGTTATGATTTAGTGAAGCATGTTTTAAATTACGTTAATGCATGCTCATGCATCATATGATATAAAGGTTATATTTATATATGCATCATTTATTTAGCGTAATATTTATAAGCATTATAAATACTTCGTTATGTGGCATGTGTGTTTTAGTTGTTGATTTTATAATGGTTATAAAATGAAATTAGAACTAAAATAGTTAGTAAAAGGTTAAAGTGTAGCAAATCTATCTATAAAGGACCTTTTGTCTAAGGCGGGTTCTATATAGGCTGGGGTAATTAAGGTGAAGGAACCAGAACACCCCTACTTGGGAACCTACCTTTACTTGGGAACCTACCCCTACTTGGGAGCCTACTAAGAAAGGTGAATTAGATAGATTTAATGCATGTATGCAAGTTAAGGACAGTCTATTAAAGAGTTTAATGTGACTACTTGAACTTGTTTTTATTTCAAAAACAAAGTTGTTTTTGTGCAAACTTAATAAATGACTTAGATTATAATCAGTAGCCAGATTGTCTAGGTTAATAAACCCATTAGGTAGAACATTCAGTAGGAGGTACTTGGGGCATTTGATGCTTCATTTAAACCTCTTGCATTTCTCCCTCATAGTCTACACCGTGAGATCTATCCTCGGCCTCATGACACCCTGGGAATGTCCCCCTAAAGGATGGTGTTTGGGTAGGTTAATATCAAGGTGGATGAAGAGAAAGTTCATAGTAAGTGGGAGCAAGAAGTCCGACAGCATATCCCACGGTCTCTCTCGTGGGATTAAAGTTTCTGTGCATTACCTCGAGGCACCTTAGGTGTGTCCCCCAATAGGATGATTGTTTTGCGCATTTCTTTATTTAATCTCCTATAAGAGGATAAGGTTACTTAGTTTCTTGTCCTAATCTACTTTTTCCCTACGGTGGGTGCACTAGGGTAGGATTCTGGGGCTGAAAACGAGGGGTTACACTTACGCGGAATTGTTAAGAGTTAACAGTTCTGGACCGAACAAATGGTGGCTGTTAGGTTCAATTCGAAGAGTTGATTCTACCTAATAGTTGAGAATTCTCATCTCAATGAAGGGACATCTCATCACCCTACCGGTGATGTTTGTCCTGCCTCGCTAGGGCATCATTGCAAAATAGAAGTCTTATCACTTAAGGTACTTAGAATCTATTTTGTTAAAACTAATTGGTTAAAAACATGATTTTTTGCAGTCTTATAAAAATTTATTCGTTTTTCAACAACGATTTTAAATGGCTACAACCACTATCAGTTTACTTAGCATCGAAAAATTGAATGGCCAAAACTATTCGAGTTGGAAACATATGCTCACGACGATATTCATCATCAAAGATCTGAAGTTTGTCCTTACCGAGGACTGTCTTCCTATTCCACCTCAGGAAGCTACTCGAAATGTTCAGGTTGCGTATGAGCGTTGGACATAGGAAAACAAGAAGGCCCGAGCCTATATCTTGGCCAGTCTTAGTGACGTGTTGGCCAAGAACCATAAGCCCATGGTCTCAGCACGTGAGATCATGGAGTCCCTGCAGGGAATGTTTGGATAGCCGTCTGGACAGCTCAAGAATGAGGCTCTGAAACACATCTTCAGCCCCAAAATGGAAGAAGACACCTCTTTTCGTGAACACGTGCTGAATATGATGGTCCACTTTAACGTGGCGGAGATGAATGGGTCTAAAATCGATGAGGGCAGTCAAGTTAGCATTATCCAGCATTCATTGCCAGAGAGTTTCCTCCACTTTGTTAGCAATACGATTTTTAACAAAGTGGACTATACCCTTACTACTCTCCTCAACGAGTTGCAGACTTACCAATCCTTGCTGAAAAGTAAGAAGAAAAAGGGAAGTGAGGCAAATATTGTCTCGTCTTCTAAAAGGTTCCATCGAGGTTCGACCTCAGGAACAAATTCTGCACCTTCAACTTCTAACTCTAGAAAGGGGAAGAAGGAGAATGGTGGTAAAGGGAAAGGGAATGCGTCTACTAACCCGCCACCTGTCGTCCAGAAGAAGCGTCCACTACCGGTTGAAAAAGGAAAATGTTTCCACTGTAACCAGGATGGACACTAGAAGATGAATTATCCTCGTTATCTGAAGAAAAAGAAGGCAGACAAAGGTAAATGTGATTTACTTGTGTTAGAAACTTGTTTAGTGGAGAATGATGATTTTGTTTGGATAATTGATTTGGGTGCCACTAATCATGTATGTTCTTTTTTTCAAGGGATTATATCCTGGCTATAGCCGGAGGCTTGTGAGATGATATTGCGAGTAGGTACAGGGCACGTCGTCTCAGCTATGGAAGTGGGAGGCATCCAGTTAACTTTACAGAATAGGTTTCTTGTATTAAAAGATGTCTTTGTAGTTCCTGAACTAAAAATGAACCTTATTTCTGTAAAGTGTCTGTTACAATGCAATTACACTCTTTCTTTTAAATTGAATAAAGTGTTTATTCATAAGGATGGTGTTGAAATTTCTATAGCTAAACAAGAAAATAACTTGTATGTGCGAAGACCGTTAGCCTTATGTTCCCTCCATAACATAGAGATGTTTAAATCTATCGTAACTCAATCTAAACGCCAACGAGTGTCTCCAAAAGAAAATGCCCAACTTTGGCACCTTCGATTAGGGCACATCAATCTCAATAGGATTGAGAGATTGGTGAAGAATGGCCTTCTAAGCGAGTTAGAAGAAAATTCTTTACCAGTTTACGAATCTTGCCTTAAGAGTAAGATGACTAAAAGACCTTTTACTGGGAAGGTTATCGAGCTAAAGAGCATCCAGAATTAGTACGTTCTGACCTTTGCGATCCTATGAATGTTCGAGCTCGAGGAGGCTATGAGTACCTTATCAGATTTACTGATGATTACTCGAGATATGGGTATGTTTATCTGATGCAACGAAAGTCTGAATCTTTTGAAAAGTTCAAATTATTTAAGGTTGAAGTTGAGAATGCTTTGGATAGATGAATTAAAACACTTCGATCAGATCAAGGTGGAGAGTTTTTGGATTCTGAGTTCCAGGATTAGAACATGGAATCGTTTCCCAACTCTCAGCGTCGGATACACCTTAGCAGAATGGTGTAGCAGATAGGAGAAATATAACCTTGTTGGACATGGTTCGTTCGATGATGAGTTTGTATAAGACTGGACCACAAAATGGCTAGTCTCTCTTTACAACATCATTACTTGAAGAGACTTACATTTCACTAGGATGACCACAGGTAACTTGACTTTAATCTTGAGTGATTTTTGAACTCCTGCCTATGAGGGCAGTTTTTTTATCTATATGAGCGAGACTGGCCAGATTCGTTAACTCAATATGCCTACCATTTTGGGAATTCATTCGGGTGGGGAGCTGAGAACACAGCTACACAAGAAGGAATTCTCTCCTTCCCTTTGTTAGGGTAAGTAGATAAATTGATCCCTTAAGGGCCAATTTCTAGTCTTGAACAATGAGACATCTCTTACTCTCACTAGTCAGAGAGGGGTCTTGTTATAGTTAGACTATGAGTAGTTGTTCATTAGAGGGATCGCTGGTACTTAAGAAGTTAGACGTAACTACAGGAGTAAAATGATAATTTTGACCCAACTGTACTTATAAGCAATTTATGAAGGGTCAACTTACTGTTGATTGATTATATCCAATGGACGCAGAGATATATCTACAGTGCGAAGAGTGCAACTATCAGTCTTTAGAGTGATCGAAAATTAATGAAGGTTGATTAATTTAATTAAAGAGTTTAATTAATTAATCTCGTATTGTTGGAGCTTCTATTATGTAGATCCATAAGTTCCCTTTGCTAGCTCAATAAAGGGTTAATGAGAATCAATAAATTTTTTATAATTTGAATCGTTTAAATTGATTAAAGGAAATTAATTTATGAGATATAATTAATATAATGTATTTGGATACATTATAATATAAAGTTTAATAAGAGAAATAAATATTTGAATATGATTCAAATATTAATTATATGAATGAGATTCATAAAAGTTACAGGTTAAAATTAAAGAGAATATGATTCATACTAGAATTATAGGTTATATGAGAGAATATAAACTATGGGTTATATTATATGTGATATAATATAAATTATAGGTTATATTATATCGGATATAATATAAAGTATTATTTGATTATATTTTTTGAATATAATTGAATAGGTTTTAATTATATTATTATTTTAATATAATTATATTAATTATATTATTATTTTAATATAATTATATTAATTATATTATAAAATAAAATAACTCCCGGAGAATTATTTTCACGTTGAGACAGAGTTATTGGATAACCCCTCATATCTTTCTCATATGGCATGATCCAGAGGATTTTGCAGTTCAGATCACTACGTGAGAAAGTTTGAGAACTCCTTGAGATCTTCATCTTCCTCCTCTAACAATTCTCTCAAAAGAAAAATTCTCCCTTCACCAAAATCAACTAAGGAAAGCCCATACCTCTACCTTCCGTTCTCACCTTGAGGATAGCAAGGAAGACTTTAGTAGTGGTATTCCTCTTGTTGTACATTAAAGAGTTCATAGGAGGATTTCTATTCATGACCTCCCTGGAGAGGAAAAATGAGAAGGAAAGGTTTCTTCAAAGGTAAGTGTTTTCTTCTACCCTTTCCTCTCTGTCTATTAATTCGTACGAATTATTTAGGAAGCGTGCTTTAGGACTTAATGTTCTATCATATGTGTCCATCTTTTCTATGTTATTTCAAGTTTCAAAAATGAAATTCTTAGACACAAAGCGATTAATCGCTTCCGTTGCAGGAATTCGATTCCTTTAATGGTATCAGAGCAATCGTGTCTCTAAATTTTTTTTAACTTAAATTTAGAGAATTGGTAGGTTTGCAAAAATAGAGATATTTCACTACATTGTGAATGGTTTGAAAAAATAGAGACCGTTAGCCTTAAGTTCCCTCCATAACATAGAGATATTTCATTACATTGTGAATGGTTTGCAAAAATTGTATGTTTTAAAAAATGGCACTTAGTTTACTGCTTTAAATTGTATAAAGATGTAAGGGCCCATTGTTTTGGGCATTTAGTTTTGCTATCGAGTCTTAAGTTTGTGTCTTGGAGTTTTAGCAAGGGTTGTTGAAGGAGGTAAGTAGATCTGGAGCATTTCTGGTGAAAATCGAAGTAGAGCAGTAGCTTCTGGCATAGAGCGTCGCGATGCTCTTGCAGAAGCGCAGCAGCGCCCTAGGAATTTCAATAGAGCGTTGCAGCACTCATCATAGAGCGCATCGGTGCTGCTTGAAATCCTGTTGAGCATTGCTACGGTCATGTTACAGCACCACTGTGCTCCGAAAGGAAAAACAAGAGCGCAGCGGCGCTCCGAGAAGTCCACATGCGCACCTGTGTCATGGAGTTCGTGGATTTGAGGCCAATGTGGTGCATGGAGCAGTTTTTTGCTTATTTTAAGTAATTTATTGTTTTTTAATTAATTAAATTAATATTACTATTTATTAATTTAATTAATTCTTACGAGTGCCAATTTTAGTCCAATTTTGTGCTGTTTAAATTCATTTTAGATTTGATGTATAATTATTTTATATATTGCACAATATATGCCATATAGTTTAAAATATCACCATAGGATAAACATTTTATATCCATGCATCGTATTTAATATAATTGTTATATTATAAAGTTGCATGATATTTTTTAAGCATGTTCATGCATCATATCAAATATAAATGTTATGTTATATAATTGCATGCATAAATTGTTGGGATTGGTGTTCTAATTCTCTTAGTAGTCTCGTAGTTTATAAACACTCTGTAAACATATTGTTATTAATAAAATAAGTGTTATTTTATAAGCTTTTACTCAATCCAATAAACTAAAATCCTTGGTTATTTCATGTAACTTAAGCATGTATGTGGAGACATACAAATGGATCATGCCTTAAGTAATAACCTAAATGGTCTGTAGTAGATGGATAAATGAGGGATATCTTATCCTGAAGACACTACGGATACGGTCCACTTTGTAGATGTTACAAATGTTGTAAAGTGCTACAAATGGTCTGATTCTGACCATTCATGTAGAGACATGCAAGCGAGGTATCCTATACAAAGAGTTTGTATAAGACCGGACCACGAAATGATTAGTATCTTTATATAATGTCGTTGATAATTGAGACTTACATTTAACTAGAATGACTATAGGTGACATGACCTTAATCCTAAGTGAGTTGGGTACTACTGCTCATGAAGGCGGTCCTTTGATTTAGATGGGTGAGAATGGCTAGTTTGCCAACTCAACAAGCCTACCATTTTGGGGATTCATCTGATTGGGGAGCTGGGAACTCAGCTACACAAGATGGAATTCACTCATTCCCTGAAGCAGGGGTAAGTAGATAAATTGCTCCCTTAAGGGCTGATTTCGGGTCTTGAACATAGTGGACACACCCTCTCCTTGGCCCGAGAGGACTTAGTCATAGTAAGGTCATCGTACGATTGATTGATTATATGGACACAGAAATATATCTGTAGTGCAAAGAGTGCAACTGTCGGTCTTTAGTGGAGTGACCAACAGTTAACGGATGGTGGATCATGTAATTAAAGAGTTTAATTAGTTATTCACATACCGCTGGAGCTTCAAGCTACAGGTTCATAACGTCCCCTTGGTAGCTCAATGGGTTCAAGTTGAGAATCAGATTTTGGGTTAATTTGAAGTTTTCAAATTAACAAGAGGAAATTCGATTATATGTAATATAATTGATATGATGTATTTGATACATTATCATTGGAGGAATTAATATAAGTATGATTTATATTAAATACCATAAAATAGAAAAAGAACTATGATTTATATGTTTCATATGATGAAATATTAAAACTATAGGTTATAAATATAATATGATAAGTTGGTTATTATATTTATTTATAACGTATTAATTATATGATAATTAACTATTCTTTTTCTTTAATAATCGAATTGAGTAGGAGGTTATTGGAAGTTTTATGGCACCTATGAGATAAAAGGAAAATGGTTTTCCAAAATTCGAAGGTTGAAGTATTCATTCGGATTGATCTCACGGAAAGGTTATCAAGTAAAAAACTTTTACTAAACGATAGCATATAGAGCATACACAATCGAGTATCGAGTTTACTATACGATAGTTACTCGTTTACTCGTTGCTACACGATCGAGTAGGAAGTCTATACGATAGGCTTCTTCTTACTAAACGATCGAGTATCTAGTCTATACGATAGACTTATTCCATCTCCCACTTACTCGATCATCTACCGCCTTCATTCCTCTATCCAAAGTCACACAGAGCCCACAACTCCTGGATTCTCACACCAAGAATATAAGGTAACTCTTGTGGTGGTGTTCTAGTTCCGTTCGAGGTTCGAAGATCAAGTTGAACTCGATTGTGATCGAGGTTCATCTAGACGTTCGTTGAGATCGCGTTCTGATCGTTGCGTTTGAGTTCGTGCTGTTGAACGAGTCGTTGAACAATCGAGGGATACTTGAAGAAAGGTTCTTCAAAGGTTTGCATATTCTATCCCTTGTTTGTTCATTTAAAGAAGCATGTTGTAATTTACCATTTATGCATAATCTGTTCCGCTGGACATAATTGTTTATTCTTTCTCAATGGGATTTGGAACGATCCGCTTCTGCTCACTGCTGCTCTATTTAAAGTTCCTTCATCAATAACATGTCCTTGCATCATACTATAGTATAAAAGTTATATTATATAGTTAGATGATGGATATGTTTAATTTTCATTAGTTTATAATATAAAGTGTTATATTGTATATAATGGAAATGGAAATGCATAGAGCATGACATTACTTAGTAAATTTAAGTATTATATTTAATTAATATCTATAGATGCATGATTATAGGTTTTACTTATTTTCATTAATTTATAAGTATTATAAAGTTACTGAATTAGACTTAAAATCTATAATTAAGAGTTACATGTAAACATAACCTAAACTTAAGATGAAATATTTCTAATATGATTAGAAATAAGTTAATCTTTTATTTTTTTTTAATAGGATTAAATTGTAAATAATAAAAGATTAATATATAAAATAATTGTCTATAAGGGACCTTTGTCTAAGTAAATTTATGTCTAAGTTGAGGTATTTAAGCTGACGGAAATGGAACACCTCTACCTGCAATACATGATTAGGTTTATTAAAGTGTTTAATAAACAAGAATCATTTATTGTTAAACTATCCAATATAAGAGTTATATTCACAACTACAAAAACAGTGTTTCCTGACATTTTTTAAATGTAAAGAATGATTTTTCTTAACGTTTTTAAAAACATCAAGGAAACCAGTGTCAAGAATGTCAACTTTCTTAATATTTTAAAAACATCAAGAAAAGTGACATTTGACATTTAAAAAACGTCAAGAAACACAAACATTTGACATGTTTGAAATGTCAAGAATATGGGCATTCTTGACAAGGAAAAAACGTCAAGAAATTTTGTGAACTTGACGTTTAAAAAACATCAAGAAACACAGACACTTGACATTTTTGAAATGTCAAGAATATGAGCATTCTTGACAAGGAAAAAAACGTCAAGAAATTTTGTGAACTTGATATTTAAAAAAGTCAAGAAATTTGCTTGTGATTTTTTTAGAAAAATCTACAATGTTGACGTTTTTACCTATAATTGCTCCTATGTTTTGATCCAACAACCACATTTGGTATATAAATGACATACACTCATCAATCTAATAAACAATATACAGGCGAGTACAAACTTATATATCAACAAAAAACTTCTAATATCTCTTTATAAAAACTTAACTTCTTTAACATTGTCAATATATACAACCCAAGGAACATAATTCTAACAGTCAACCCATATGGACACTTCCAAAACAATATAAGGAACATAATTCTAACAATCAACCCAATATGAGCAGTTTAAAAAAATACATTTCCAAAACTTCTATCAACAAAATCATTCATCTACCCACACATGTACCAATCCAAAACTATCCCTCCTTCCCCTCCCCCCCGGTGCATATTTGAACAATACCAAAAGATATTTACACCTATATGGATATGAAGTAAATCCAAAAATTGATCAGCTAGCCAAACACATCCAAAATGACCAACCATGATCACATGTAGCAACCTAAAAATTCAGTAAACTCTATCCGTACCTCATCTGACTCGATTTGTGAGTACGGTATTATAACATAAAAGCCAAATATTATAATGGGTTCTATTTTTTCCTATGCTATTTGAAATGTCGAAATAACGATAACATACCAAATTTGAGATGACAATGCTTCTTTTGTACACAATAACCCTCATATACCTCATGATGTAGTATCCACATTCGATGCTCCCAACTTGTAGAGCACAATACAGAGAAAAAAACCAGTAAATAAGAATAAAGTAATTCTTATGCACTAGATGTCTACTTAATATGATGAATAAGTAGTCATTGTTAATTTATACTTGCCTTTACTCCATAAGATTTGCTTCCGGCTTTTCTTAATATTATTTTGAGATTGAAACATCGCAATTGCCCTATTTGTCAAGAAATAACCACAAATTATTCTAAAATAAAGTACACTTTAAAGCATACACTACAAATGAAAAAGGTTAACTTACGTGTCAGTTATATATCGTATATCTACCCGTGATGTTGTCCTTATTGAGTCTAGGTAGTACACAGTATCATCGTATGCATTTATAGCAAGTAGTGCCCAATGACCACTAGTTAATAAAATATAATTAGTATTTTTTATTGCTAATGGAAATTGATAAAAAAACAAAACGTATTTTAACTCACCCAAGATTAAAAAGATCAAGAACTAATTGGTTTGCTTCTGAGACCATCAGTCTACTACACAGGTTTCGAGTTTTATCTTCATGAGAGTTATGTCCAGAAGAAATGAGAGATGGATCTACAAAATTGTGTTGAGAACTTTCCTTTGAATCAATAAAGGATGAGTGCAAGTGCCTACAAAGATTTATAACATAAATATAGACGACCAAAATTGGAAAGAAACGTCAGAACTAAAGTCTACAAAGGATGAGTGTCACTTACCTTAAAGATTTTCAAATCTTCTGCATTGCAATTTACATTCACCTTTATCTTGTCTCTTCGTTTATCTGGGACTTAATCTCTTCTACCTTAATCTTCTCTTTCTATTTCTTTTCATATGCAATCTTCATCTTGTCTGTTTGTTTATCTTGAGATTCGATCTCATCTACCAAAAATTGCTTGGAGCAACTTCCATGTCTAGAAAATGTTGTAGAAGATGACATTTGAAGACGAGCTTCTAATTCTCTAACACGTTGACAAAGTGCTTCATTCTCACTTACAATTTCCTTATTTTCATCCTTCCCATGTTTTGACTTTCATTTCATTGTATGAAAGTAAGCCGTTGGAGTAACAAAATCACCAACCCCACGCACACGCTCGTGGCTTTCTTGAGTACCCAAAGCTTGTGTTAAGATATCATTGAGAGGGTGATGTTTGTGGTATAATGGATCTAGATTATTCTTTGAGATCTCATCCTAAAAAGAAATGAAATTTAATATAATTAAGCTATATGTCATATACTTCATGTAAATTTAATACTTGTCTTACTATACGATTGACAACTTCTTAAACATCTTCATTGTCATATTCTTCTTTCTTATTAACTTAAGCCTTCTCCCACAGGTTAGCTCGATCAAAATCACTTTCATTTGAAGATACTTTCTTCTACAATCAAATGAAGAAAAAAATTAGATATTGTGATAAATTTAGGAATCGTGAGAACATATACTAAATGTTGGGATTAGTGTCCTAATTCTCTCAGAGTCTCGTAGTTTGTAAACTGTACACATTGTTATGAATAAAATAAGAGTTATTTTATTTGGCATTTACCCATATCCAATAAACAAAGCTTCATGGTTATTGTATGAAAACTTAAGTATGTATATGAGATATACAAATGGATCATGCCTTCAGTGATAACCTAAAAGGTCTATAGTATAAGGATTAAGGAGGGATACCTAATCCTAGTGACACTACGGATACAGCCTACTTTGTAGAGGTTTGCAAATATTGTGAACTACTACAGATGGGTATGTCATCTTCATTGTATTCCACAAACTTTTTTTCTCCTGCATTCCTAATACGTGTTACATCAAACATAATAATAGCTCTCCGTTCTCTCTTCTTTTGATTGGTGGTTTCATTTGACCTCACAACTACTATTTCTTTGTCATCAAACTCTAAATCTTTGTCACCCACTGTACTATGCTCCATTTGGTGTATAAATCAAAAACTGCAATCAAATTTAAGAAACAATTAGCTTTATATACATATTAAGCAAACAAAAAATCAAATGTGATTGATAAAAATTATAGATTAAAAAAAAACAATTATCTTATTACACAATATATAACCTACCCATAAAATGTTATGTAGGTGTTCGAGTGCCTTCACAATTCGATCATACATATGTTGACATATTCTCATCCACGTCATTATGTACATCAACATTCGACATATCATTGGGTATTCCTTGATAGTATAATATTGTATCTCCAAGTTTGTCGTCATTATATCTATCTTCAAAGTCTCTTTGTGGTGGGGTAAGCACAATTGAACATCTAACATCACTTGGATCCTCAACATAAAATACTTGTCTTGCTTGGGTTGCTAGAATAAAAGAATCAAACTTGTGACCATTCTATTTAAATCAACTAAGACAAAATCGAGCTCATTGATTTCGATACCACTATTGTTCTCAACCCAATCACATCTAAACACAACAACATTAAACGTATGATAATTTAGTTCTCATATCTTTTGTATCACTCTATAAAAAGACATATCTCCAATGATGGGATTTTTATCTTTTGAACTAGACACTTACATTGTTTTTGCAACTAAACTAACTCCACTATTTTGTACACTTCGATCCTTATCACAAGATTTTGTATGATAGCGACATCCATTAATTACGTAATTGCCATACGTAATCACAAAAGGATGAGGACCATGAGCAATCCACCTCATGTTATCTGAAACTTCAGTATTTCCCATTTCAAGCTCAATTGTAACCTACCATAAGAATTTCCATTCCAACTCATGCATTAAAAAGTGTATGTAAAATAGATTAAACATTTTACCTCTTCTTGTAGCCAAGATATAAAATTCTAATTATGTTCCTCCATTTCTGATTTTTGGACTTATTTCAATGTTGCAATTGCAAAGCCATCATATGTTCTCTTTGAAGTGAACATTGAAACATTATAGTTAGATGATAGCTCTAAAAAAGAGCTATAATTTCTAGCTTAATTTAAGCTCGTTAATGGATTTTACATGTTAATTATGATATTTTGTAGGTATTGAGCACCAAAGAAATCAAGCTTAATGGATTTTACATGTTAATTATGTTATTTTGTAGATATTGAGCACCAAAGAAATCAAGCTTAAGATGTCAATCGAGGTTAATTTGAAGAAAATTGGAGTCAATTTTAGTATTAACTTCAAAGGAGGAGAAATGACCAAAATGCCCATGACTGGAGAGTTCAACCCTCGTTCAACACTACAATGCGACACTGTAAGGCAGTAGGCTGGTATATAGGGCAGCATCGCAACACCCATGTTAGCATCGCAACGCAACAAAGATGGATGGAATGCCAACGCATCTGTATGCGTGCGCTTCGTCACAACAGAGCATCACGCCACCATCGCACCTATACCCCAACGGTCAAGGCCCGGATCTAGCACTACAATGCTATGCCAATTTCTATAAATACTTCTCTTCGTTTTAAGGCTAATTTTTATGCAAAAACTTATGGAGGCCAAGGAGAGGCTCTACGTTCTTACCCTTCCTTTATCTTTTTTGTATCATTAGGTTAGATTTATTTTATTTATTTTTTATTGTGGATGATGGATTGGAACTTCTTCTTCGATTTTTCTATGAATTGCTTGAGGTAATCTTTCCATTTAGCTTTTTAGAATAATACCTTTATGTAGTTTCTTGAGACTTACGCATAAGCATGATAACTAATTGATTCTTAGTTTTGTCATGTTCTTGCCATAATGTTGAGCTAAAATCACTCTAATAACAATAGTTAATTGTACATTTGATTCCTAGGATGTACTAATTGCTAGATTCAAGGGAAATTTAATTAACTAATTAGGTTGGCTAATTGGTTAATCAACACAATTGAATCCTAAATCGTAATACGCATGTTTTTATTTCTATATGGACTCTATAGAACCAATTAGAAATTAGGAGCATGTAGTTTAACTAGGGAATGACTTTCCAACCTTAATTAATATCTAGGACGCTTTCTAGGTTCGGTCCTTGCTAGTTGTCTACCTTTGTAAAGGCTAGCTAGGTCGAATCGAGCGAGTTTTTGTGCATGCACAAATCGGTTGCATGTTTAATTTACGGAATTCGATGATTGAAATTGCATTGAGCATCCATCTTGTTCTAGAAGCTAGATAGATCGATCCTAGTTTACATTTATCCCTTGTATTTCAATTTCATGCATGTTTTCCATTATATCCAAACCAAAACCCTCCGTTTTTACTGCTTTCCATAGTCAAATTTAGCTTAGGAGTGACTTAATTTTTGGCTCTCTGTGGTTCGATCTCGTACTTGCCGTAGTTCGATGACTTATAAATATTATTTGTTCAACTAGGGTTTATAGGTGACGAAAAATCTCTAGCTAACATCAAACTATGATTAATTATTCATTAGAGGGATCGGTGGTACTTAAGGAGCTAGATATAACTATAGGGGTAAAACAGTAATTTTACAATTGTAGTTATGAGCAATTTGTGAATGGTCAACTTACTATTGATTGGATCCAATGGACACAAAAATATATCTACAATGTGAATAATGCAGTTGTCAATCTTTAGTGGAGTGGCTAGTAATTAATGAATGTTGATTATTTTAATTAAAGAGTTTGATTAATCTCGTATCATTGGAGCATCTAATCTGTAGGTCTAGGTCCATAAGATCTCTTGCTAGTTTAATAAGGATTAATAAGAATCAATTAATTTTTAGAATAATTTGAATTGTTCGAATTAATTAAAGAGAATTAATTGTATAAGATACAAATAATATAATGTATTTAGATATGTTATAATAAAGTTTAATAAGAGAAATAAATATTTGAATATGATTCAAATATTATTCATTCATATACAAACTATGAGTTAGAAGTTAATATGAATATGATTCATACTGATACTATAAGGTATATGAGAGAATATAAACTATAGGTTATATTATATGTGTTATAATATAAACTATAAGTTATATTATATGTATATAATATAAAGTATTAGTTTCTAAGATGGGAGACTTGAAAATTTAATACTTGGAAATGGAAAATCTCAAAGTAAGACTATTGACATCAGGTGAAAACCAACGCTAAAACTATTGGGTGAAAATGGATCGTGAGTCAATTTTCTAACTAGTTTCTACAACAGAGCCTTTATGCATGATTTAATTCATTGTTACATATGAGATATGTAAAAATGAATAACTTCTTTTATGAAAATGAGTTCAATGTATCTACATATTTTTCAAGAAAGTTTTCAAAGATTGAATAGCAAAAGGTTTGCAAAATTGTGATGTTCATTTGAGAAATAAACTTCACAATTAGGATCTTTGAGAATAAGGTTTTGATATAGTATCATAACCAATGACTTTGAACGATGACGATGTCCTTGTATATACAAGAAAATGAAACATGGGTATTTATCTATTTTTTATTGATATTTGCTCATTATTAATGAAGTAGATGAAATCAATATGAAGTTTTGACTGTTTAACAAATTTCAAATAGCTGATTTGAAGTGCTTTTGTATATTAAAAGTCCACATACAGATGTTTAGGACATGATGTTAAATTTGTCTCATGCGTCTTACGTTTCCAAAATCATTGGTTAATGTTTGATGTAATTACTTTAGATGGAAGGGTAATGTATCACTCTACAATGAAGTTGAAATGTCTAAGGGAAAGGTTTCCTAAGACACCTCAAATGTTGAGGGGATGTACATTTTTTATGTACATTTTTCATGAGACTTCGTTAACATTTAATATACAATTGGTTTGTTAAATCGGTAAAGTTGATGGTGTGACCATTGAGTTTTGAAATTAAAACTTACGAATTGTGAGACGTTGGTGCATATAGTTTCATATTTGATCTTTTACAAGATGCACTGTTTCGTAACTAAATTTAGAGAAAGCCATGTTTTATTCTAGTTGGTGTAGCTCGAATAATGAGGTAATGTTTTGATTGTGAAGTAATGTTTTGCAAGAGAAACATCTTGTTGGTGAAAAAATGGTTCTTGTTGACATAACAATTTGAATTATATAAAAGGATTTTCTAGGCTAAAGTGTAAGAGGATCTCCTAGACTGTCTAGGACTACGAAACATGTCTCTAGTGCGCTAGGGCAAGTAGAAGAGCATGTAAGGTATAGAGTATACCCTAGGATACATGTCTCACCGGCATACATTTGCTAGTTTTAGTGTAAGTGAGAAATTGTTGGGATATATGCCCTAAGACCTTGTAATTATATGTTAGTTGAATCAAGGGTTGATTAATTTTATATAACTTATACAATAATCCATAGAACTCAGATCTAAGATTATCGAATGTAACTTAAACATGTATGTGGAGACATATAAATGGATCATGTTTAAGTGATAACCTAAATGGTCTGTAGTATATGGATTAGGTCGGGTGCCTACCACTAATGATACAGCTCATTTTGTAAATGTTACAATTGTTGTAAAGTATTACAAGTGATCTAATCCTGATCATTCGTGTGGATACATGTGATCGGGAGTATCCTATATAAAGTGTTTGGATAAGACTAGACCACAAAATATAGTATCCTATATCATAACCTTTATCCGCCTTGGTCTTAGCCTTGGCTGCTTTCTTCTCTTTCAGATACCGAGGACAGTTCCTCATCAAGTGTCCATCTTGGTCGCAATGGAAACACTTTCCCTTAGCAACCTGTGGACGCTTCCTTAGGGCGACAGATGGTGGGTTAGCAGGCGCCTTCCCTTTTTCCTTACCACCCTTCTTCTTCTTCCCCTTTGCAGAGTTGGAATTAGAAGGTGCAAACTTTGTTCCTAAGGTCGAACCTCTATGGAACGTCCTAGAGGATGAAGCAACATTTGCCTCACCCTTCTGCCTCTCCTTACTTTTTAGTAAAGATTGGTATGTCTACAACTCGTTGAGAAGAGTTGTAAGGTTATATTTCACTTTGTTAAGAATCACATTACTAACAAAGAACAGGAAGCTCTCTGGCAAAGAATGCAGGATTATGCTAACCTGGTTGCCCTCATCGATGGTAGACCCATTCAACTCCGCCACATTAAAGTGGACCATCATGTTTAGCACATGTTAATGAACAGAGGTTCCTTCCTCCATTTTGGAGTTGAATATGTATTTAAGAGTCTCATGCATAAGCTATTCAGACAGTTATCCAAACATCCCTCGCAGGGACTCCATGATCTCATGCCCTAAGACCATAGACTCATGTTTCTTGGCCAAGACTTCTGAAAGATTTGCCAAAATGTAGGCTCAGACCTTCTCATTCGCCCTTATCCATCGCTCGTATGCCTCCCAAAAATTTCGAGCGGCATTCAGAGCTGGAATAGAAGGACAAGCCTCCGTGAGAGCGAACATGAGATTATCGATGATTAGGATCGTCATGATCATGTGTTTCCATGTTGTGAAATTATCGCCAGTAAGTTTTTCGGCGCTTAGCAATGCCAATGTGGCTGTTGCCATTTTGAAAAAGCTGCTGAATAAACTTTATTAGATTTTGCTAAACCACTTTTAAACTAATCAGTTTTGCAAAACAGTTTCAAGTACCCTAAGTTATAGACTTCTATTTTGCAATGATGCCCCAGTGAGGTAGGACAAACGTCACCGATGGGGTGATCAATTGTCCCTTCATTGGGATGAGACATTCTCAACCATTAGGCAAAACCAACTCTTGGAACTGAACCTAACAGCCACCATTTTTCGGTCCAGAATCGTTAACCTTTGACTATTCTGCGTAAGTGTAACCCCTCGCTTTCGGTGCCAGAGTCCCACCCTAATGAGCCCACCGTAGGGAAAAAGCAGATTAGGACAAGAGACCAAGTTATCTTATCCTCTTACAGGAGATCAAATAAAGAAACATATAAAATTGCCATCCTTTAGAGGGACACTCCTAGGGTGCCTCGAGACGATGCGCAGTAACTTCATTCAACCTAACGAGAGAGACCGAGGGATATGCTGTCACACTTCCCACTCCCACTTACTATGAACATTCTCTCCATCCACCTTGATATTGACCTACCCAAACACCATCCGTTAGGGGGACATGCCAAAGGTGTCACGAGGCCGAGGGTAGATCTCACGGTGTGGACTATTTAGGAGAAACGTGAAAGGTTTAAGTGAAGCATCTTATACCCCAAATACCTCCCACTGAATGTTTTACCTAGGGGTTCATTAACCAAAACAATCCGACTACTAATTTTAGTCTAAGTCATATTTTTAAACTCTGCTCATAAACAACGTTTGTCTATGAAATATGAACAAGTTCAAATAATCACATTTAACTACTTTAATGGAGTGTTCTTAACTTGCATGCATGCATCAAATCTATCTAATTCATCTTTCCAGGTAAGTTCCCAAGTATGGGTGTTACGTTTTCGTCAACTTAAATACCCCAGCCTAGACAGAACCCGCCTTAGACAAAAGGTCCCTTATAGATAGATTTGCTACACTTTAACCTTTTATTAGCCAATTTAATCCTATTAAACTGATTAAAAGATTAAATCCTTAAGGTTGCTAATCATATTAGAACCATGATCTTAGGTCTATGTGCTCCAAGTTTTAAACATTTTAAAACTATGAATTAAACCTAAGTGAGCATGCATGTCTTTCTTATTTCTTTTAGTTCTAATTTCTTTTTAACCTTTAAAAAAAACAACTAAAAACATTACGCACAACGAGGTGTTTATAACAATTATAAAGTAACCTATGTGTCATGCTTCATGTAATGTCCGATCATTACTATATATAACTTTTATATAACGCTTAACAACCAAGCAAACATGCTATCATTCACCCTTATACTATAACAATTATAATATAAAGATGATGCATGTAAATGCTTTTTATGCATGTGCATAAATATAACTCTTATATTATATGATGCATGAGCATGCTCTTACATAATTAAATCATGCTTCTCTAAATTATAACAATTACAATAAAGAGATGATGCATGACTATTGCATAACCTAAGGTGGGATTTACTATATGTGCATACCATATGACATATAAAAAACATACATCGCATGTAATAAATAAAGGATTAATGGACCGGGATGAGCCTTTACAAAAACTAGAATGAAAAAAACCTTATCTATTACATTTTTCATTGAGCAAACTGGTTCACAGGTGAACAGGGTCTTGAACCGCCAAGAGATCTTCATCGTGTAGCAAACGCCACAAGTAGACGATCGTTCAGCGCGCACTAGACGATTGAAGCATAATTAAACGATTGCGTAGATGACGACGAGGCTGCGAAGCCTGATCGTCCATGCGATAGTGTAGCACGACAATAGGTAAATGATTTATCATGCATTACCAAGCGATCGTTTAGCCGGTTACTAAGCGATGAAGCTTGCTGACCTAAACAATCATCTCATATCCTTGAAACTTCAATTTACAGGTTCATAAGATCTCCTTGTTAGCTCAATAAGGACTAATGAGAATCAAATTAAGTTTAGTTTAATTTGAATTATTCAAATAAATTATAGAAAATTAATTGTATAAGATACCATTAAATAATGTATATAGATACATTATAAAACATAATGTATATTGATAGATTATAATTTTATGAGAGAAATAAATATTTGAATATGATTCATATAGAAACTATATGTGAAACTATATGTTAAAATTTAATGTGAATATGATTCATATCGAATTTATATAATTTTATGAGAGAAATAAATATTTGAATATGATTCAAATATTAATGATGTGAATATGATTCACATATAAACTATACGTTAAAATTAATATAAATATTATTCATGTTAAATTTATACAGTTAGATGAGAAAGGTTATTGTTTGAACGTGATTCAAATATTAAATTATATGAATGTGATTTATATAAAAATTATAGGTTATATTATATGTGATATAAAATAAACTATAGGTTATATGTTATATGTGATATAACATATAGTTTAATATTTATAATTATAAGTTCGTTAATATATATATATATATACACACAATTGATTTTATTAAAATTTAAATTTATGAAATTTTATTTTAAGAAATTAAAAATGGGGAGGGAGTTATAACTCCCCCAACCCATTCAAATCCATCTCTCATGTAAAAAGAGGGAGTGAGAAAGTGGTTCTCTTAACTTCATCTCCTTCTTTTTTTATTCTCTCTGGATGAAGAGGAATTCTCCCAGATCACTCACCATCTCTCATATTCCTTCCCTCTTGCCAAAATTGAGTGCAAGCCCACACCTTTGCATGATTCTCATCCCTGAGAATAATGAGGAAGACCTCGTGGTGGTGTCCCTTTTTTTCTTGATGTTGTGTTCGTGATGTCGGGTTTAGGAGATCAAGAGGAGATCGGGCAAGTTCGTAATATAGAGAGGAAACACGAAGATATAGATCTCCAAGGATATGTATTGCTTAATCCATCTTCTTCATTTTCATAATAATAGCATGCTTGATTTAATAATGTAAAATGAATTTTCACTTGCTTCCGCTTCGGGGAATTCCAATTCCCTACACACACCCTCTCCTAGCCTGAGAAGGGTTTAGATATAGTTGGACTATGATTAATTGTTCAATAGAGGAATCAATTGTAATTAAGAAGTTAGATTGATTAGTTATAAAATGAACATAGAAATATATCTACAGTGAGAAGAGTATAGCTGTTAATTTTTAGTGGAATGACTGACATTAACGAATGGAGGTTAATTTAATTAAAGAATTTAATTAATTAATCTCATATCATTGGAGTTTCAATTTATAGGTTCATAAGGTTCTCTTGTTAGCTCAATAAGGATTCATGAGAATCAAAATAATTTTTGATTAATTTAAATTATTCAAATTAATTTAAGAGAATTAATTATATGAGATACAATTAATATAATGTATGTGAAATATTATAATATAAAGTTTATAGGAGAGAAATAAATATTTCAATATGATTCAAATATTATTTATATGAATATGATTTAAATAAAAATTGTAGGTTAAAATTAATACGAATTTGATTCATATTAAAACTATAGGTTATATGTGAGAATTTAATCTATAGATTATATTATATGTGATATAATAAACTATAGGTTATATATTATATGAGATATAATACATGGTTTAATTATATTAATTTGTTATTATAATTAAATCAAATTTTAATTTTTGAAATTCAAATTAAATAACTCCTAGGGAGTTATTTTTCAAAGAGTGGGGAGTTATTTCCTTGACTAACTTCTCTCATATGTGTGGCCTATCAAAGAGGAGTTAAAGAGAGAATTCAGAATGTGAATTTTTTTTGGCAGAAAATCTCCCTCTCTTTTTCATCTTCATTCTCTGCTTTTCTCAAAAAAAAAAAAAAAAAAAAAAAAAAAAAAAAAACCCTTCTCCTTTCACCAAAATTAAACAAAATCACACAACTCTATGTGATTCTCACTTTGAGAATAACAAGATAATGTTGTGGTTGTGTTCTCACTACTATATTCGTGGTATTCGAGTTCGAGAGAAGAAACTTCACAGTTCACGATCTCACCAAGAGATTTTTAAGAAGAGCGGATCTTCAAGGTTTTCTTCCCTTTCATCTCTGGATTTCTATAGAAAGAGCATGCTTAATGATTGTATATTTATCTTATTTCTATCTTCCTCTACATTATTAAGTTCTGTAAAATGAAATTCGAGACACAAAGCGTTCGTACGCTTCCCCATCGAGAATCCCATCTCGTCAGCTTGAACATTATGTGGTAGACATACAAGTAAATTGGATCATGTTCAAGTAATAGCCTAAAAGGTCTACAGTTTATGGATAAGGTTGGGTGTCTTATTTTGGTGACACTGCGGATATGACCTACTTTGTAAGTGTTACAAAAGTTGTAAGCGTTATAAATGATATGATCCATATTATTCATGTGGAGACATGTGAGTGGGGGTATCCTGTATAAAGAGTTTGTATAAGACCGGACCGCAAAATGATTGGTTCCTCTTTATAGCATCATTACTTGAAGAGACTAACATTTCACTAGGATGACTATAGGTGACTTAACCTTAATCCTAAGTGGTTGTGAACTCCTGCCTATGAGACCAATCCTTTGACCTATATGGGTGAGATTGGTCAATTTTGCCAACTCAATAATCCTATTATTTTGGAGATTTTTCTGAGTATGGAGCTGGGAACATAGCTACACAAGATGAAATTCACTCATTCTTGTCTTTAGAGAAAATAGATGAATTACTCCCTTAATAGCTAATTTCAGGTCATGAACAATGAGCCCTCACCTCTCATTTGCTCGGTTGGGATTAGTTTATAGTTTAATTTTAAACTATTGTTCATTAGATGGATCGGTAGTATTTAATGAATGGATTGAATCTTAAGCAGAAGCGTGTGAACTAAAGGGATACTCAACATAAGGTGACCCTGGAGTGGAAGCGGATCGTCCAAATTCCATTTTGATTGGAACATAAATTTACAGTACAACAAATAGATTATGCAAACTAAGTAAATTACAACATGCTTTTCAAATAAAATACATAGTTCAAGGGAAATCACCTTTGAAGAACACTTCTTCTCCTATCCCTCAAATGGTCACGAACTGCTCAAACAATCAACAATAAGAACTTAAAGACCTTCTTCAAGTGAATCACGAACCAAATGAGAAGAGAACACTACCACTTGGATTCCTTAGTATGCTCAGGGTGAGAACCTAGAAGCAGTAGGCTTTGACTATTTTGGCTAAGAGGGTATTTGTGAGTTTGGAAGAGGAAGACGATCGAAGAAGAAGCATTATCGCATACTAAGCTTCTCGATCATTTAGGCTATCGCATAGCAAAACTTCCTATCGCATAGACAAAGAGCCTATCGTATATGCTCTTTGTTTATCTTGTAGACTATCGCATAACCTATACTTTGCGTTCTCGTTGTAATTTTCCTTAGAAGAAAAGAAAAAACAATTTTCCCTTTTATTCCAATTGCCATAAAATTTTCATAACCACCCAATAAGGTAGTTTTTGAGAAAAATGGATTATTATTCAAAATAATAAATAATATAAATAAATATGATAACCATCTTATCATATTATATTTATAACCTATAGTTTTAATATTGCATCACATACAATATAAACTATAGTTCTTTTTCTGTATTTTATGGCATTTAATATAAATCATATTAATATTAAAATGATAACTATTTGAATCTCATTAAAAAATATTCCTCCAATTAATGTATCAAATACATTATATCAACTTTATCATATATAATTGAATTAATTTTAATTGTATCATATATGATTAAATTCCTTCTTATTAATTTGAACAATTCGAATTAACCCAAAAATTGATTCCCAACAAAATTCTTTTCAGCTACAAAGGGGACCTTATGGACATGTAGCTTGAAGCTCCAACGATATATGAATAATTAATTAAACTCTTTAATTATATTATCCACCATCCGTTAACTGTCGGGCACTCTACTAAAGATCGACAGTTGCACTCTTCACACTACATATATATTTTTGTGTCCATTGGATATAACCAATCAACAGTGTGATGACCCTTCACAAATTGCTCGTAAGTACAACTAGACCAAATTACTGTTTTGCCCCTGCAGTGACATCTAACTCCTTAAGTACCACTGATTCCTCTAATGAACAATAAGTCATAGTCTCACTATGACCAAGTCCTATCGGGCCAAGAGAGGGTGTGACCACTATGCTCAAGACTTGAAATCAGCCCTTAAGAGAGTAATTTATCCACTTGCCCCTGCAATAGGGAAGAAGTGAATTCCGTCTTGTGTAGTTGAGTTCATAGTTCCTCAATCAGACGAATCCCCAAAATGGTAGGCTTGTTGAGTTGACAATTTGGCCATTGTCACTCATACAAATCAAAGAACCGCCTTCATGAGTAGGAGTTCACAACTCACTCAGGATCCAGGTCATGCCACCTATTGTCATCCTAGTGAAATGTAAGTCTCTATTATTAATGGTGTTATATAAAGAGACTAATCACTTCGTGGTTCGGTCTTATACAAACACTTTGTATAGGATACCCCCGCTCGCATGTCTCTGATAGGACCCCAATTATGTGGAAATATCAAGAAAGAAAGAATAAAGGAGAGGCGGTTGAATCGTTTAAGAATGTCTTCCAATTCCATAGGGAGAAATGAAGGTTTAAAAGAAGAAGGAAACGGAAAGAGAAGTAGCGAAGTCTGAATATCAGAAGTGAGGAAGAAGAGCTCTTGAAAGTGGGAGTTCGGAAGACGCTGCCGTGGAGAAGCCATCGCACCGTCTACTTCCACTAGGCGATCGTGTAGTAAAGCTCAACGATTGTGTAACACTTGGTAGGCGATCGTATAGAAAAAGATAGGCGATCGTGTAATAGTAATAGCTAAGCGATCGTGTAGGAGTTTGTGAGCGATTGCGGAGGATTTAGTAAGCAATCGTTTAGTAATACTGAATGATCGTGTAATAGATTGTAAACAATCATTTAGTGTCTGGTAAGCGATCGAGTGATAATTATAAGCGACCATTCGGTCTTGTTGACTCTTATCGTTTAGTAAAGAAGTTGTTCATCGTTTAGTTCCTTTTCCGAAAGATTGTATCAATACGTTACGATAGTAAAGATTTCAAGAATCAGTATCCTAACAGTCTCCACATTAATGATCAGGATCAGATCATTTTGTAGCACTTTACAATACTTGTAACACCTATAAAGCGGTGTATCCATAGTGTTACCAGGATAAAGTACCTAACCTTATCTATCTACTACAGACCATTTAGGTTATCATTTAAACAAGATCCACCTGTATGTCTCTACATACTTTTTTAAATTACATAATATAACCTCATATCTTAGTTTATTAAATTGAGTATATGCTATGAAATAACACTTATTTTATTAATAACAATATGTTTATACAGAGTTTCCAAACTACGAGAATACAAGAAGATTTAGAACACCATTCCCAACATGAACACCTTGTATTTCAAATTTTTTATTTATATGAAACAAAAAAACATAATAGAATATAACCCAAAATAGAGGATAAATCATGTTTATACATTCAACATGCTTAGAAGAAGGAAGAAAAAGGGAAGAAGAACATTTTCTTACCTTTATAGATCCTTTTGTCTTCATGAAAATCCCAAGCTTTTTCTCTGCAATATATGTCCAACGAACAATGAACACCACCGTAAGAGACACCTCGATATTCTCTTGGAATCCAAGGGTAGAAGAGTTGTCTCTAACTGATAATGGGCAGAAATGCACGTTATTACAGCGCAAAGATGTAAAACAATGTGAGTATGCGACGTTAAAAATATATAAAATCATGTCCAAAAGCACTAAATTGAGAATATTGTGATCGCATGCGCCCATCGCATTAAAGCAGCTAATTTACTTATTTTTTGTAGGAAAATGCGTTGGCGCAAAGCAAAATGCGATCCAAGAAATTCTGCGACCACGCACATTAAAAGATTGCGATCGTATGCGCTCGCGAAGATTTGCTTAAAAAGGTGCCACATAAAGACAGCGCATCAAGATGAAAGCATAATAAATCATGATGGGACAGAAAGCTGATGACAATCGAATCCGAATTTAGTTGACAAACCGTTAACGACACACTGTAATAAGTACATTCAACTTTTTGGTGACCATTAATCGACGCATCAGACAGAGATTTAATGACCGCCCATCATTGCAATTATTTGAGAGAAAAGCTTCTTCACCTTGAGCTCTATAAATACCGAAGGCCACCATCGTTAAAATAGTTTTTTTTAGTTTGAAAATAGTTTGAATTCTACACCATTCGCCATATACATAGAAGATAGAATATACAATTAGTTAGCCGTTAGTCGGTAGTTGCTCATATACTTAAAAGGTGGAGGCGAGCGAAGAGAAGAAGACACTGAGAGATCACTCCTGAGTAGCTCGAAAGACTATCGGGAGGTGCTACAAACAGAGAGAGGGCCGACACTTGCGAAAGCAAGAATATTCTTCTGGAAAGAGTAGAGTAAAAGACAGTGTAAAAGCCTCGGGAAGCAAGACATTGCTACTAGGCTTCTTATCCCTACTTTCCATTGTTGTTTTGTATTCCGACTTTATCTATAAAATGGAATTCTCATCTCAACATTTGTTCAATCTCTTTACATTTCGCATGAGTAGTTAAATTTTCGAATGGGTTGAGAAACACTTAGCTAGCATGACCTAAGATCTTCACTTTATGCGATCATCTTGTCTTATGCATGCGTCAGTCCGGAGTTCCCCATAACTTCCAACGCTGCGTCGGGGGATCCTATAAGGATAAACAATTAATTCAATTTCCTATATGGATAAAATTTAATATATCGTTTGTGATTTTTTAAAATTTAATCTGAAGTCCTGTGAAACATATTATACCAAATAAAGATTCACATAAAAGAAAATGAAGTCCATTTTATAACAAGTAAAAAAATTACAATATTCAAACGTTGTCCCAGCTATAGAACACTTATCCATTATATTCAGAAATACATAAAAGAAGTAAAATGAGAACAATATCTAGAACACTTCTCGAGCACAGCATCTTCAACAATTGTCCCAGCTCATCTCCAAACAGCATTCTACAAAAAAACAAAAACATTGAAATGTTATATGGATAAACAATTCAATTTCCTCTATTTTTCAATTTTTGAAAGTCCTATATGATCTTTTAGATTGGAATCTAGTAAAAATTAAATTTGCATGAGAAGTATGTAAGAAGGGCTAGCTTATCTCAAAATAATATTAGTGCATGCATAGGATAATGGGGTAGAATAATAGTAAAGAAATATTGTTGGAAGGGGGAAAGAAACAAAAACAAAAACCATAATAAGATTTAGGTGACCTAACTTTAGTTTATTGACATGACAAGGCATGGTAACCTTTTGAATTGATTATTGACTTTCTAAGCAACATGTTCAAAAAGGAAACAAGTTGGTCTATTACTGATAGATTTTGTTATTTTGAAATTCTTTAAATATATTGTTGTTCACTTGATTAATACCCATAAAAGTACCACTTATTGCAATCACCCTTCTTTTTTTATTCTAATGGGTCCAAGTGGAGAGCTTTCAATTCAAATCCATATCCATTTATGCAAGTTTGGGCCTTAGGAATATTGAAACAACAATTGTTGTAGGCATTTCATTTCTCTTGATGATAGGATGGGCCTTGATTCTAGCCCAATCCATAGTTGGGGCTCATTGGGCTAACTACCCCTTTGCTATGTAATTTGCTTAAGTCTCCCTTTTAGTTCCTTTGTTATCACAAGTTAAGGCTCCCTCTAATTTGACAGAATATATTTCAAACTATACTAACCTGAAGATACCGTGTTGCCTAGATATAACTCCTGGAATTCTTCATCAGTCTCCCGTTGCCTATTAGGGGTTGACATCGTATCTATACAAACACAAAAAAGAGAAAACAATATTAAATTAACAATAAATACGTGTAAGCTAGAGAAAAAGAGAATTTAGTAGATACATCATTACTCATCATCGTAATCTAATTCAAATTATTATTAGGGGTTAACATCATATCTATACAAACAAAAAAGAGAGAAAACAATATTAAATTAACAATAAATACGTGTAAGCTAGAGAAAAAGAGAATTTAGTAGATACATCATTACTCATCATCGTAATCTAATTCAAATTATTATTAGGGGTTGACATCGTTTCTATACAAATACAAAAGAGAGAAAACAATATTAAATTAACAATAAATACGTGTAAGCTAGAGAAAAAGAGAATTTAGTAGATACATCATTACTCATCATCGTAATCTAATTCAAATTATTCATCAGTACTTGAACTGTTATTGGGAGATAATTGTTCTTCATCATCATCGTTTATGAAGTCATGATCGCCATGTATAGTAATTGATCTTTCCACAACTGTAGGATCAACGTCAACTCTGCATAAAGTAACCTCCTCAATGGTTTCATCCACTCCGACGCCACCAAAAATTTCTAGTAAATTTAGTTGTGCGTTTTCAACATCATCCACTTCTGGTACATCCCATATTCATTTATTTTGGACTACTTGAACAACTTTCCAATTGCTACCATGTTTGATGTCATCAATGTAAAAGACTTGTTGTGCTTGGATAGCAAAGATGAAAGGCTCGTCGACATACCAAAAGTGTGATGTATTGATCGATTTATATCCTAAATCCATGTGTGTCCTATTACTTTTGTTGTTATCTGTGTCAAACCATCTACACTTCAACAAGAAAACGCGTCTTCTGTTCGCATATTGCAAATCTAATACTTCATCTACAACACCGTAGAAATTGTTATCCACACTTGTGTTCTCACTGATCTCCCCGACCACTTGGACTCCACTATTTTGTGTAGCTCGACGATTATCACGCTCTACAGTGTGAAACCATACCTCATTAACAATGCATCCATTGTAAGAGCGCACCTCAGGCGAAGGTCCCATTGCAAATGAGAAGAAATCATCGGAGATATCTTCTCTCTCGCGCCGTTGTAGAACCTGATAATTACGTATACATTGAAAATGAATACGAAAAATGAATCATCCCTCAACCGTTGCCTACAAAATGACTATGTATATCTGAGATCTGAACCAATCGGGAAATTTGCTTTGATGTTTTATATATAAGTCAGAGGCGCTTTAAGCTTCACGGCGAATTAACCTCAAATGTTGCCTACAATATTTATCATTTAAATGTTATATCAAAGGAGATACCCTAGAATTTAGAAAAGGAAAAAGTTTGAAACATACTTGCGATAGTCTGTTATTTCTTTACAATTGTTGAGAATGTACCAATGTGCAATACGTTTTTCCTCCGCTGATAGTATCCGTAAAGTTGACGCCCCTAATGGTCGTACCCTCTGCCTAAATAATTCAAATTCACCAAATATCTCGTGATCAGGAATGCTATCATCATTTCGTTCATCTCTATTGAATCTCGTTTCAATCCCACTTAGATATCGCGAGCAGAAGTTCCATGATTCATTCATTGTATATGCTTCCGCTATAGACCCCTCGGGACATGCTTTGTTCCATACAAATTGTTTTAATGTTCATAAACTTCTTTCAATAGAATACATCCAACTGTAACTAACTGGACCCACGACTTTGGTTTCATATGGTATATGAACTGCAAGGTGTACCATTACATCGAAAAAGGCAGGTGGGAATATTCTCTCCAATTTACATAGTATGACTATGATGTCTGCTTGTAGTCTGTTCAAATTACTTATACATATTGTCTTTGCACATAAGTCGCAAAAGAATGTACACAACTCAACAATAGCAGTGGATACATTCTTCAGTAGGTATGCTCGAATACCAATAGGGAGTAGTTTGTGAAGCAACACATGACAGTTGGAGTTTTTAGCCCCGATATTTTTCCATCTATGTCATTCACACATCGTGATATATTAGATACAAATCCATCAGGGAATTTCACTGATTTCAAATACTTACAAAACGAAATCCGTTCATCATTTGTTAATGTGTATGCTACGTGTGGTTTTACAAATCTGTTCTCGACCTGTATCAAGTGTAGGTCCTTTCTTATCTTCAAATCTTTAAGTCCAATTGAGTGTTTGTTGTATCCTTTGTCTTTCCTTCAATATTTATCAATGTGCCCACCAAATTGTCGCATATGTTTTTTTCAATATGCATTACATCCAATTTATGTCGTAATATTAGTCTGAACCAATATGGAAGTTGGAAAAAAAAATACTTTTTTTAGTCCAGTTTAGAATTCGCTTTCTTTTTATATCTTGCTTCGATGGATGTTTGCTAAGCACAGAAAAGTTTAGCGTATTTATTTGTTGTAATATCTCTTCTCCATTCATTACGACTGGTGGAGGTCTACGTTTAACTTTTCTATCATGTTGCCTACTTCGATGCCAACTATGATTCTCCGAATGATAACGTCGATGTTCCATAAATGATATTTTTCCTCTTATCCCGAAGGACGAGTTATCTTCTTTGCATATTGGACATGCTTGTAACCTTTTGTACTCCACCCAGATAAGTCACCGTACGAAGGGAAGTCATTAATCGTCCATAATAAGGTAGCATATATTTGAAAAAACGCACCAGCAACAGAATCATAAGTTCGCACACCAATTGTCCACATCTCTTTCAACTCTTCAATCAACGATTACAAGTAAACATCAATTTCCTTTCCAGGAGATTTTGGACCAGGTATGAGCAAAGACATGAAGAAGTTTATTTCCTTCATGCATTTCCAAGGGGGCAAATTATAAGGAATTATCACCACAGGCCACATACTATAAGAAGTGCTCATATTTCCAAACGGAGTGAAGCCATCCGAAGCTAATCCCAAACGAACATTTCGAGGATCTAAAGCGAAATGAGGGAATTCACGATCAAAATGTTTCCACCCCTCTGCATCAGCTGGATGTCGCAATACATCATCCGTTTCAACTCGTTTATCTTTATGCCATCTCATGTCAGAAGCGCATTCTTTTGATGCAAACAATCGTTTTAATCTCGGTATCAATGGAAAATGACGCAATACCTTATGTGATATTTTTTTTACCTTGCCATCATTAACTTTGTACCGAGATCACCACAAACAGGGCATTGTTGTAAATTTTCAAACTCTTTCCAATACAATACACAATCATATTTGCACGCATGAATAGACTCATAACCTAGGCCTAAATCACGCAATTTTCGCTTGGCTTCATAAAAAGATGTAGGTATAGAGGTGCTAGCTGGAAACACTGCTTTTAACAATTTCAGCAACATGTCAAACGATTTGTTACTCCAGCCGTTCAGAACTTTGATATGCATCAACTTCACTAAAAAGTTTAAGGACGAAAATTGCGAACATCTAGGGTATAATTCATTACGTGCTTCGGTCATTAAATCCTCGAATAAGTTCGTGGTATCTCTTTATTGACCATTAAAGGACATTTCATTCTCAATCCTTCCTTCATTTGCATTTTTGTTTTCAATTGAAACTTGTAAATCGTTTATAAGATTCAACATCTCATTTTCTTCGATAGCATTACTCTCTATACTATCTACTTCAACATCTTCTATTGAATGACTTGTATGACTTCTATATAAGTTTATTGGCTCTCCATGATATACCCATTCACAAATATGAGGGAGATATTCTATATGTTAATAGATGTCGTGCCACGATATCTATCTTTTCCCAAATTGAATTCATACAATTCTTGCATGGACATCTTATTCGTTCGAAATCATTTACATGAAACCTTGCCATATCTCAGAATTGTGATACTCCTTCTCTATACTCCACTGATAACTTATTCCTTAGTTTAATCCATTCTTTATTCATCCTTAAAAATAAATATTTTCTGACAACTTGTAATCCAAAACAATAACCTGGATTAGAGGACAAAGTACAAAGTATTATTATGCATTGAGTTCCATAATTTTCATTTCTTAAGGCAAAATAAACACATAGGTCCTTAGACCGCTTAAATTGTCTTAACAACTTTCAAATATTTTATTTAGTATGTCTCCAAGCTTTCAGTTTTGTGTCTAATATAGGCCTTTCATCTATTCAACATCTTCTAAAATTTACAAGCCTATTGGACACAAACTTTAAAGTTCAATTTTCTATTAGACATAAAATTTAGTTTTATGTCTAGTAGATTCTTTAAACTTTTTTAAAATATTAAATGCGTTAAGTACAATACTTTTTCTAAATTAAGTAATCCATAACCTTAAGAATTAAATAGAAAAAAAACTCAATCTACAATAACATCAACAATCCATAATTCATAATTCACATTAGATTAGCAACATTAATTACCAACATTAGTAACATACTAAAAATTAAACATTACCAACATTACCAACATGCTAGAAATTAAAAACAATGGCTTAAATTAAGATACAAATAAGAGAAAATAAATGAAATGGATGTGCACGAACCTTGATGAAAGCTTGAAAATAAACAACAAGTTTGCAAGCAATGAAGGTGGCGGACGGCAGACGGCGGATGGCGGCGCGAAAAGGGAAGGGCAGGCGTGAAGATGGGTAGGGGAGTGAAGGGAGAAGAAGGAAATCTGTTCGATGAAGATTAGGGTTTTTGTTTAAAGAAAATAGTGATCTTTCGGTGGAGAAGGGGTCTGATAAACCAGACCCCTCTCCCGACGGCGCCCGGGAGACCGTCGGGAGTTCCCCGGAACTTTCGATGCCGCTTTAATGCATCGAGAGTTCCCAGAGAACTCCCGACGAACCTTTACGGCGTCAGGAGTTCTTGGGGAACTCTCGACGGTCCTTTACTTCGTCGGGAGAGACGGTCTCTCCCGACGACCTAACTTCCGATGCCTTAAAACGGCGTCGGGAGTTCCCGTTTTTCTTGTAGTGAGAGATACTTGAGAGAGTAGTCTAAAGAAAGAACCTAGACTTGAGAGAGTCAGGTTAGAATCTAGGCTTGAGAGAGTCAGATTAGAAACACATAAGCAAGAGATAAAAACTTAGACATAAATTCTGTTTGCTATCATGCATCGCATGCACCCTAGAAATAGGATATGATAATATGCGGTCACCTTTTATATGTATGTATCATTCATCATCGCATAGACAAGAATAGAGGCTTAGACATAAGTTCTATCAACATTATCGTATAATCGCATGCATCCTAGAAATAGGAACTATGGCATTTGCATTGAGAGATGACATGCTGTTGTGTGTGTGTAGCATGATCGCATAACTTGGATGCAATCTTAGGAAATGTTAGCTAAATCCCTTCTCAATCTGTTCCTCACATACTCATTGTAACTTTCGCTATCATTAACTTTTTATTCCATTCCATTGCATAGAATTTATACGTAAATAACACATCAACCACTTGTTTGTTTTTTGTCACCACAAAGGAATCAAAATTTACCGTCGCATATTGTCTCAGTAGTCTCCTGTGTTCGACCCTGGGCTTACCAGACAACCTAGTAGGATTTATACTTGGATTTTACTAGGAAAACTTGCATGTGCAACACATAGACCATCATCGCAATTATACACCATTATTTCATCACATTCACAATGCATCAAGTTTTTGAAAAAAAACTTTGTCTTCACAAAAATCCCAAGTTTTTTCTCTGCAATGTATGTCCAATGAACAATGAACACCACCGTAAGAGACACCTCGATATTCTCTTGGAATCCAAGGATAGAAGAGTTTGTCTCTAACCCTTGAAGAAGGAATGGTGGAGAGGAGAAAGTGTTGAGAGAATTTTGGGAGGCTAGGTTTTTATAATGAAAATCTCATCTCCTAATTTGGGCAAAAGAAACAATTTATATGGAGAAGACTTTTTCCCTTCTCCATGTATTTCCATATTTACCCTTAGGGTTCAATTAATCAAATAATATTTATTTGATTAATTAGCAAACCTAATAAATAACTATATGCATTAAATCTAATTTAATGTATATAGTTAATTAAATAAACATCATATGTTTATTTGCTTCCACCTCTCAAAATTAACTAATTCTTTATGAAATTGATTCATAAGAATTCATTATTTTAATCCTATTCAAATATTTCTCTCTTAATTATAATCAAATCTATAATTAACCATATCATATTAATCTTATTATTATGTTATTCCATCAATTGATTTTAACAATTCAAATCATCCATCTTTCCTTTAGTGAGCTATCAAGGGAACTTTATGGACCTATAAATTAGAAGCTCCAATGATATGAGATTAATTGATTAAACTCTTTTAATCCAATTAATCAATGTTCATTAACTACCGATTACTCCACTAAAGACCAATAGATGCACTCTTCGTACGACAGATATATTTTTGTATCCTTAGATATAACCGATCAACAGAGCGATGACCCTTCATAAATGCCCATAACTACAGCTGGGTCAAAATACCATTTTACTCCTACAGTTATATCTAACTCCTTAAGTACCACTAATTCCTCTAATGAACAAACAGCTTATAGTCCAACTATAAACTAACACCTCTTGGGCCAATGAGAGGTTGAGGCCTCATTGTTTAAGACTCAGAACCAATTATTAAGGGAGCAATTTATCTACTTTCCCCAAAAATGGGAAGGAGTGAATTCTATTTTGTGTAGCCATGTTCTCAACTCTCAAATCAGAAAAATTCCCAAAATGGTAAGCTTATTGAGTCGCCTATCATGGCCACTCTCACTCATACAGGTCAAAGGACTTCCGTTATAAACAGGAGTTCACAACTCACTCAGGATTAAGGTCAAGTCTCCCGTGGTCATGCTAGTGAAATATTAGTTTCTTCAAGTAACGGTGTTACAAAGAGAAACTAATTATTTCGCGATCTGGTCTATGTATAAACTTCTTTATACAGGATACTCTCACTCACATGTTTTTACATGAACAATATGGTTCATATTGTTTGTAACCTTACATTTCACGTAACAACTACAAAGTGGGTCGTATCCATAGTGTTACCAAGATAAAGTACCCAACCTTCATTCATTTACTGCAGACCTTTTAGGTTATTACTTGAACATGAACCACCTGTATGTCAATCACATACTGTTCAAGTGACATTATATAACCTCGGATCTTAGTTTATTGGATTGAATTAATGTTGTCTAAATGTCAAATAAAATACCTCTAATTTTATTAGATAAATAATTTGTGTTGACAAAACTACAAACCACGAGATACACTAGATTTAAAACATCAATCCCAACACTTAAAGAGTCAGATATAACTACATGAATAAAATGATAATTTGACCCAGTTGTAGTTATGAGCAATTGTGATAATTTGACCCAGTTGTAGTTATGACCAATTCGTGAATGATCAACTTACTATTGACTGGTTATATCTGTGGACACAGAAGTGTATCTACAGTATGAAGAGTACATTTGTCCGTCTTTATTGGAGTGACCAGCAATTAATGAATGTTGATTAATTTAATTAAAGAGTTTAATTAATTAATCTTGTATCATTTGAGCTTCTAATCTGTAGGTTCATAAGGTTCTTTTGCTAGCTCATTAAGGTTAAAACAAGTAATAATTGTTTTTGAAATAATTTGAATTGTTCAAATTATTTAAGGAAATTAAAGGTATTAATTATATTAAAGTAATTAATATAAAGTATAATGTATATTGATACATTATAGGATATAGTTAGTTATAAATATGATTTATAATTAAAACTACATGAGAGATAGATTTTTGAATAAAATTTAAATATTATTTATATTATTTATATGGATAAGATTTATATAAATACTATAGGTTATAAGAAAGAGTTGTATTTTAATATGTTTAGGATGCATAATATATGATTTATTAATTAGTTAATTATCCATATTACAAAGATTATATTATTAATATTATATTAATATAATTTCTGAATTTCCCATTATAGAGGAATTATTTGGCGTACGTGTGAGGGAGTTATTGTAACTCTCTCTCCCTCCTCTAAGTAGTTTATATTTTGTGAAAACACAAAAGGGTAGATACACCATAAACATATAGATAGAGAAAACTCTCTCAAGCAAAAATTTTCTCTCATCTTCTCTGTATTCTAATTCCCTCTCCCAAAAATCCAAGAAGGAGGCCACTCATCCCCATTATTTATTCCTGAGAATAGCAAGTTGATTGTGTAGGGGTATCCATAAGCTTTTGCTGTGATCGTGATCTTACCGGTTCAAGGGAAGACTTTCTTGTTCGTACAGAAAACTTGTTCATCGTGACCATCGGAGTGGAAATTCAAGAAGTGAATGTCAAGGGTTTGTATTTCTTCTTTCCTATTTCCCTCTATAGAAGCATGCTTAGAATTTAAACTGTTTATCCTATAAATTTCATGTTTTCTTCTCTATATTTTGGATTCTTCAAAATTGAAATTCAATTGCACGACATTTACACACTTCTACCCTCGATTCCTTCAAGAGTTTAATGTATACAGACACATATGAAAATCCTAGACTATAGTGAAAAAAATAAAGGATAAGAAACTAATAAACTCCATTATACATATATATATTAAAAGTCATAATATTATCTTCGACCTTTCATAAATGATTCAAAACTACCTTAGAGTAAAAAAAATCAAAATTAAGACCTAAAACAATACAATAGTAACTTGGAACGGTAGTTTGGACTCAAATACTACTATATTATTTAAGGTCACCATCACATTTATTCCAATTCTCAATTTTTATTCAAAATTCAAACAAAATTGTGAAGGCAATGAAAGTTGACCAAAGATAATAGTGCAATTTTGTAAACCACACTAGTGTTTTTCAAACAATGGAAAACTTTTTAGGTATTTTTATAAAGGGTAAATTAGAGATAATCCCCTTAAATTGGGACTTTGTTTAAAAAAATAATAAACTTTCAAAAGTGTAAATAATACCATTATGTTTTAAAAAACGATTGAAAAATATCCTTAATGTTAGTTAGAGCCGTTTGGGCACAAACTTCAAGTAAGTGGAGGTTTTTCAACTATTATTACATAGAATTAGCTATGACTCACTATTTCAAATTATAATTTTATTATAGTGTACTATTTTCTACTCATTATTTTTCTCTCTCATTACTGCATTTACTATTTTCTACTATTTTATTATTATAGTCCAGACTAAAATAATTTGTACTCTAAGCACAAATTTTGATAATCTATTTTCTATTACAACCTAGAGATATAATAATCACATATTATAATAACCAACTCAATACTCTAAACTCCCTTTAGTATTTTGGTTAAAAAATACCACTAAACTTTCAAATGTTTCAATAATATCCTTGAACTTTAAAAAAAAAATAAAAAATTTCCTTAACAAGTGTTTAATTTTAAAAATATTGAAAAAAATCGAAATAATTGACCACTACTTAAAATTTAACTAAAAATGATTTATTTAAAAATATTTTTTTTTATCTCGTGAATCCATACCTAAGAAACAACATTCTAAACATTTCTATCAGGAATAATTTTTTTTCAATTTTTTAAATTATTATATATTTTCAGGAAAAATATAAAGAGATTCTTAGCTATTTGGTACGATTTAGTGGTTTTTTTTTTAATAATTTAAATATATATATTTATTTTACTATCTCTCAGAGTCTCGACCTCTAGTGCAAATCCAAGTCAAAGCTACCCTACACTCATATATGTTAAACCCCAATTTTTCATTCCTTATTGGGTGCCGCTGCTAAACCCTCCCGCTTTTCTTTGAGCAATGGCGGATGAGATAAGTTCTGACTATGGCGATGGGTTTAATCCAAAATTCTCACCATCCGAGAACTCACAGTCTTCTTGTAAACCGATTGATTCTGCCTTTAAGATCTCTGCCGACGACAAGACCTTCCCTTTGATCGTCTCGAATCAAAACCAGGACTCTGAAGTCATAAACAGTGCGGCTTCCGCTTCTACCCAAGAAAACCCAGAAACTTCTGTCCACAAGAAATCGGCTTGTGGGTCTTCTGAAAACGGAGGAAATATGGGAAGTCTGGTGGTGGGCAAGATTCAGAATCTTGATGTGGAGCTCAGAAAAGAACCTCTCAAGGTGGATGCTGTCCATGATTTTGAAACGCTCGATGCCGTGGAAGATGGTAAGCAAGATGTTGCGATCGATGAAGTAGAGAAAGATTTTGCAAGAAGTGTGCTAAGTTTTGATGGGAATCTAGACTGTTCGAAGGAAGAACTTGTACAAGAAGTTCAGTTGGCTGCTGACAAAGAAGCATTTGCACGAACGGAGGAGTTGTTGAAGAAAGAAACGGATCCTGAGAGCATTTTGGAAATTAAAAAGAAATTACTATTGGAAGAACTCGATGCCATGTTGGTTCCTGGAGATCAAATTCATCTAGAGAAGGGAAACAACCCCCCTAGCTCAAGAGGGAGTGTGGATAGTTGCAGCAAAACGATTCTTATTGATGAGGAGAAGATTGCTGATCGGCAAAATGATTCTGAAAAGATGAATGTTCTCAGACGAAGTCATTTGTCTCTCAGAAATTCATTGAAGATTGAAGTAATAGACGAAACAGCATTAGTTGAACCGGTTCATGTCTCCAAAATTGGAAATGGAGAAGGGATTGGTATTGTGTGTCCACAAAGGTCAATGCAGATGAAGGTGAACAAATCCCATGAACCTGATAGAGGAGGGAAAAAGGCTAAACGATCGAGGAGGAAGGCAAGGGAAGCGAAGGTCTCTGAGATGAATTGGAATCTGGGGAATGTGAATGAACTTGATAAAGTCAATGGACGCCAAAAAATTGCGGAAGGAAACAAGATAGTGTATTCAAGGAAAGATATGGAAGCACTGAGGTTTGTGAATGTTGCAGAACAGAGGAGATTGTGGAAAGCTATATGCAAGGAACTTTTGCCCGGTGTGGCAAGGGAATACAGTAGTTTAACAAGCTCGAATTACCCAATGAAGATTGGCTCCACCTCTGATCCTAGGCAACCTTTAGTTAAGAGAGAAGAAGCCTCTTCAATTATAAGTAAGTATTTTTATTTATATTGCTTCAGTCTTATAAGAATCGGATCTATGAATGATGGATGTAACTAAGTTGCTTATGAAGTTTGTTTATGAATGGTTGCTTAGGATTCTAATGTATGGCTACTGTCACTGTTTTGAAGGTGTCTATGAATGGCTTCTTTAGATTTTTTTTCCCCAGAATAAATTGTTATTGCAACTTCTTTGCCTGCGAATATTGCTATTCATTTTTATTATTTTGTTTTCGTTGATTTGATAAGGTACTTTCTGTTGAGTCTTTTCCTCGTTTATTCTGCTGCATGGTAAACCACGTTTTGAGTTGAGGATTTTTAGCACATTATTTTTCATCGTGGACGAATGCCCTTTGATTGGATAGTAAAAAAAAACTCATGAATGGTGAACCTATTTTGGCTTTCTCAATATCTTATTTTCTTTCAGAAGATGATTTATTATTTTGAAACAACTGAGCTTCACAATTATTGTCATGGTTTTTGGTTTTGATTGTGTCATTTTGATGTTTCAATTTCTCTTGTGCACAGGTGTTGTTGCTGCAAGGGGAAGATGGAATCATATGAATATTTTTGTGCATTGAAGAATGGACTAAATCAATCCAACTAAAGACCTTATGTGCATCAAAATCAACATGTTTTCTGTAATAGGCGAATGATAGTTTTTGTCTGTACAAATATACCGATTACATAAAGTTTCTGTTCCTTTTTGCTTAGAAATGATTGTAATCGCATTCTTTTGTACATGATGCAAACTCAGTAGTATGGTGCTGAATAATATGAAAGTAATTCAATTCTTTTTACTCATTTGTGTGTCGTGATTTTGTCATCTCTCTTCTTCTTTTTTTTTCTAAAAAAAGGAAACAAGCATGTCATCTCTCTTCTTTTAAACTGACATCAGAATCCTACGTATTCTTTTTGGGGGTGAAATTTGATGTTTAAACAGTTTAATAAGATCACTAAAGTTCTGTGGCAACTGAACAGGGGAGGGATGTTCAGAAAGCTTGGATGGTGAGATAGAGGACATGGAAGGTGATAATGAAAGTACAAACTTTGTAATTTTGGAACCCTCTTGCAGTCATAGTGTCAGCGAAGATAGGGATGAGGATAAATATTACCAAAGTATTCAGAGACCTGCCTTTCTGGTGGAGGGAGAACCCAATTTTGATTCAGGACCTCCAGAAGATGGACTAGAATATCTTAGACGCGTCAGGTAAGTTCTTATATGTAATTATTATTACTTGCTTGTTGCTAATGTTTTATATAACTCATTTGAGTTGCTAATGTTTTATATAACTCATTCGCCCCACATGTTATTTTAGAACTTCTCCAGCTTAAGTTGAGATACTGCTTGATTCTCTAGTTCTACAAATTATTAGACAAAATGACCTTCACCATAAAATGAATCGGATGACAAACAAGCATTAAGTATTAACGAAGTCAAGCAAATGAAGAGGTTTAAATTGTGAGATGCAATTAGGCATAATAATTCAGTTTGTCTTACATATGAAGTAAAAAGACAAAATGAGAAAACCAACTGTAGAATAATAATATGACATGTGAAAAGGTATAGTATAGTGTTTAGAAAATAGCGAGACAATGGAAAATGAAGGAAAGAATGAATTTTTAAGAGACAGTTTAAAGATATAGGCTTTTGGGTAAAAAATTTCTTCTTTCTGAAGAGAGAAACGGTGCCTGTCATGGTATGTTCCACACCGAGGGTTCCTAACATATAGACTCACCTTTGAAAACATGATTACATCTTTGAATCATAGAAAAATGGTATAAAGTTCATCTTAGGATGAAACTGAAAGTGTGGCTTAGAGGTCTAAACAGAATTTAAAAGCTGCAATGTGCTAGAAATATTATCGCCTCGTTTTGGACATAGATGTGCCTACTATTTTACTGCTGGTATTTTATTGCTGGAACAGTTGGAATGCTTTTGTTAAATTAAAACAAAAACTATGGAGTACTACTGCATCCTATGTTGGGTGGTAGAGAGCATTTTTTTCTGAAGGTGTGAGGGTTGCTCTTTTTCAGTTAGTCCTGTCTGCCATATTTACTTCTATGTATAAAAATGAGGTTTTCTGTTGTTTCCTTTGTATTTCTTGTCCTTTTTGACGTTCCTTGTATTATCAAGAGAATTGAGAAAACTATGTGAGGGGATTTTTGGAGGCGGTGATGTGAGATGGAATGTCCCATTTGGTTAGGGTAATAATAGTATTGTGTTGAGAATGACTAGGGAGATGATGTTGTCAACACAAATCTAATATCTTGACATTGTTTAATTCTTTGTTACTTTATGCGATTAGGAGTCTGTTGTCTATAAATCAACCATATATGGTAACAACTATTTTCACCTAACTTCATAGTTGTTTTAATAATTATGCATCTACGATTGGACAAGCTTAAAATACAATCTAGATACTATGATCAGGATTTGTTTACATTTGCCCTGATTTTGAATGTAAAGTGCATCAACTTTTAGAAGCTCAAGGTTCATCGAGGGTATTTTAATTATGTACGTCCTTGGTCCTTTTGGTCGGAGGTCAATTCACAATCATGACTTTTTCTCTTTATTTGACTTTTGTGATTTGGATGAGGATGAATGACTCACTAAAGTGTATGATGGGGGTGTTTAAATGACTTAACAACCCGAACAATCCGGACTACTCAACCCAAAATGTAAAGGTTGAGTTGGGTTAGTTTTTTCAAGTTGGGTTGGGTTAAACTTTTCCTATTTTTGTTAGGTTGGTTTGGGTCACGGGTTGGCTAAAAAAATATTGAGTTGACTCAACCCAACCTGAAGTTATATATATGTATATATTTGGTAAATTTATATTTCTCTTTGTTTAAAGCTTGATTAAATTATGAATTTTTAATATTTTTCTTTTAAAATTGTTATTATATTTATCTTTGTTTAAAGTTTGTAATAAATATCATAGATATTTGGTATTTAACATTTAAATTTTATGAGACATTAGTTATTAGTCATGTGTTGTAGATAAATTTACATATATTTAATTAAAAAGGAAAAAAGTTATAACCTGTCCCGAGTTTTAAGGGTTGGGTTGGAGACTTTATTTGGGTGTTTTGGGTTGTCAACCCAATTCGGGTTGGTCCAAAAAACACCCTCAACTCAACCCAACTCAATCCATGTACACACCTAGTGTATGTCCCTGAATATAGGGAGCAGGGACTGTGGAGAGAGACTTTATGAGCTAAGTGGCCTGTTTGGCTTGTGCAATCCATTTTGATGTTTAGTTTTGGCCTTGGGAGCTCATATGTTGTTAGGTTTGCTTCACGGAAGTCCTTTAGGGGTAAGACCCAGTTGTTCAAAAGATTATAAAAAAGTGCTCTCTTTCTTATCTATCTATCTATATATATATATATATATATATATATATATATATTCTCATATGTGTTAGATGAATCATAAAACATGTATCTGATACAATATTGATAAGATCTTATAGAAAAAGGTCAGTGGTGCTAAATGTTCGTTCAAATTTGTGAATTTTATCTAGATTATCTGGATTATTCAATGGTTAGTTTTGATTGAAATCTTAATTTTATTAAAAGTAGTGGCAGGTGAGTTTATGTAAGCTTTTACATTGCTTTTTGTTGACATTAGTTGGTGAATTAGTGGCGATTGACTAGAGGATAAAAATTGCAATACTTATCTAGGTTTAGGGTTTTATTTGATGAAATTGAAAGTTTAGGTTGGAAATTGATACAAGAAGGTAAGTTTAGGGTTAAATGTTGATTTTTCCCTAAATTTTAATTAATAATTGAAAAGCCACAGATTTTTAAGAATAAATTCTCAATTTCACACATTTATGTCTCTTTGCTCAAAAAACACAACTTAACTGATTCGTTCCAAGGAAATCCTCCAAGTAGAGAATATACATGGAGGAGTCCTCACTTCTTCATTTAGAGAGTATTCCACCAAGCTGATAGTTCATGTTTGATGTTGCTTGTGTGATTATTGTTAAAATGTTTATCAATCTTTTTCTTGTTAGGTGGGAAGCTTCCCATATTCCAAATGTGACGTTGGCAAAAGTTGATAGAAGTAATTTTAAGAAAGAGCAAAGTGTTTATATGCCCGTTATCCCTGGGATTGCCAAGTGCCCCGACCATTTACTGCCTTCAAAAGAGTGGGAGAATGCATTTCTTGCTGATTTTTCTAACCTGCGTGAGGTAATTTACATCTACCTCATCAATAATCAGAAAAAATGCATTTGAATGCCTACGTCTTAAATTTTCTATATCCCATGTTCTATACTTTATTTCGTTCTTTTGGCTCTTGGTTAACTGCCAATGATCTGTTTGTTCCGAATATACTTCTATGTTTGATTCTTACTGTAAGTTGATCATCTGAATGGCTTATAAATGAAAATTCGAGTTAGTGAGTTACATCATTCTTGCACTAGTTTAGAATATAACTTCAAATTAAATGTGTCATTTAATGAAAATCAAAAAGACCAAAATTGAGATTTAAATGCTAAAGGGCTAAATTGCTAATTAAAAATTTGAAGTCAAACTTTTATAGTCATAGAGTGGAATGGAAAGTTGTAAAGAGAATACTTGAAATGAGTACTCTTGGCTGGAAAAAAGAAAATCATGGGTTTTCTTGATGATGCTAAATTGCTAATTGCCATATCAGGCTCTATCACACTCTGAAGAATTTGAGCAGTCTGATTTCATCCTCCATGAAAAGATTGATTCTGCAATTCCTGACTTGATTGCTCAGCCAAGGGTCTTGCCTGCCTACAACATCGACTCGCATCAAACTGAGGAATCAAATGGCAGCACTTCAGCAAAGGAAAATAGTTGCAACGATTATCCATCTTTATCAGCAATCTCAAAGATGAACTCTGTGTTTCGTGTTTCATCGTTGAAGAAACGTATAAACTCATTAGAAACACAAACAACATTGTCAAAGACCGATTGTCTTTGGCTGTTTGCTTTGAGTGCAGCAGTTGATACTCCTCTGGATGCAGATACTTGTGCTGCTTTCAGAAGTCTACTTCGGAAATGTGCCAGCTTGCGGGCCAAGAAGACCGAGCTTGACGACGAGGTTATAATGCTTAATATCCTTTCCACCATTTCTGGAAGGTACTTTGGACAGTCGGAAAATTGAAGCTATTATGTTCACTTCTGTCTTTGAAACCTTGAGGAGTCTGATTGACAATGGAATTTGTAAATTAGTTGTTCTTTCTGTTTCATGAAAAAATCAAAGTGTGTTAAGGATTTTATTTCTTTGGATCATGTTATCAATCCATATTTGATGATTTAGTAGAAAGATTACCTTATTAATTATAAACATGTCTTTAAGTACTTGTTGATGTGATAACAATGAGTAAAAAGATTTACCTTATTAATTATGTCAATGCTCTATACAAACATGATTAAGAAGTAACTGACCATTTGCAAAATGGTCAGTTACTTCCATATTTTAGTGTTACAAGTTATTTGTGGATTTCCATATGATCCAAAGAGTGAATCATCCAGGTAGCTGACCTGGAAATTTCTACATTTGCAATAACATAGCATGATTAAGAAGTAATTTACCATTAGCAAAATGTCTAGCCCCAAGTAAAATTATATCCTTTTAACCCAAGATCAATCAAAGCACAGTTATCAATAGCTTTCCTAAAACCATCCAATTGATTGGTAGTAATCAGGATCGTTTCCAGTGTGGTAAGAGGATCATATTCTCTTTGTTCAGGTTTGAAATTCGTCTTTCTAATTTTTTTTTTCTTAAAATACCATTATGATCTTCATATTTTGAAATTTATTCAATTTTAATTTTTATACTTTCAATTGTCCAATTTTAATCTTTATATTTTCGATAAATTTGTCTTTTCAAATTATTTTTTGTCGAAATCGATTTAATAATAATAATGATTTTCATACAAGAAAATATAATAGATCAATAAATAATTTTCATACAAGAAAATATCATACAGATTGAAGATTCCTAGAGCGACCGGTAAGCTACACCTATTTTTATATATTATATTCATTTATCATATATATGTATATATATATTCTGAATTTTTCTATGTGTGGTGAAGAGGGTGTTTGGCATACCAATATGAATTGAATTGAGTTGGAAAAATATACCAACTTGATGTTTGATCCACCAACTTAAAATATTAGTGGAGTTGAATTGGTATATTTTACTAACTCAACCCAACTCACCTTACCTCTCCTTTCCTTCAATGTTTTCAATGGCTCCATTCATGGGCCACCATTGACGACTATTGTGCCACGCATCAAGAACCATCTCCGATAACCACTTTCACATAGCCAACTTCGATGATCAATTTTAGGCTATGACAACCATCTCTGATGACAACTCTGGCAACCATCTCCGACGGCACCTTCGCGCGACCAACTTTGATGATCAATTTCAGGCTCCGACAACCGCATCTGATAAAAACTTTGGTGGCCAACTCCGAAATCACCTTCGTGCGACCAACTTCAGGTTTCGATAACCACCTTTGACTATAAACACTAGCGAAAATCACCTTCAACAACCTCTTCCGCACAACCAACTTCATGAAAGGATCAAATCCCATAGTGGAAACAAGTGATCACTGTACTTTCAATTTTTGTTTTAGAAATTTACAACATATAATAGAATAAAAATAGTACACAGCATTCACAATGCGTAAATAGTAGACTAAGCATGCTTTGAATAAAAACTACCGGGAAGAAGAAAGAACTCACCTTTGAAGACCTTCTCAATTTTCCAGTAATCCTTCTTCCTCAACGAACCTCCACGGTAGTGGATTTTCCACAATCAGTAAGAAGATGTTGAGTTTTATGTTCTAAAAACTCGCAGTTTATAAAATGATAAACATTTTCTATTACCAATATACTTGTTATTGATCTCATAAATTGTATGAAAGTTTAAATCCAATAAACTAAGACCCATGACTATTGTATGAGTACTTGAACTTTATGTGGAGACAGAAGAGTGGATCGGATTCGAATAAATAGTCAAAATGATCTATGGTACATGAATGAAGTTGGGTACCTTGTTCTGGTAACACCATTGGATGCGGTCTACTATGTAGTTGTTACAAAGAATTGTAAAGTGCTACATATGATGTGATCCTAATTTGTACATGTTATGACATGAGGAGTGAGGGCTAAGTCACTCTTACTTTATAACGTTGTTTACTATTTAAGACTAACTATTTCACCTAGATGACCTAGATAACTCGATCTTAATCCTGAGCTAACTATGAACTCTTGTTTATAAGGGCAGCTAACTATGAACTCTTGTTTATTCGGGATTGCCCTTAGATTTACATAGTTGAGGGTTGGCTCAATAGCGCCAGAGTTCACGCCTACTCGATTTAGGAATAGGAGAAAGGTTGTTCTCTCAAGTACTGAATCCAGGTCTTGAACAAGGGGCCCCACTCTCTCATTGGGCTGAAAGAGTTTGGTTTGGTGATTGGATCACAAACTAGTTGTTCATTAGAGGATCAGTAGGGACTTGAGGAATAAGACGTAATCTCGGGGTAAAACAGATATTTGACCCAACCGTTATTACGAACAACTTGTGAAGGATCGACTTGCTGATTATGGTTAAATCATGTGAACATAATATATCTACAGTGAGGAGAGTGCACCTATGGGCTTTAGTGGATGACCCATTAGTTAACGAATGGAGATTAATTTGGTCTAATGAGTTTAGCCAATTAATCTTAGATTGTTGGAGCCCATGATCTGTAGGTCCACGAGATCGCCTATTAGCTCGTAACGGACTAGCTCTAGAATAGTGTGATAAGTTAATTTGAAACGTTCAAATTAGAATTAAGGGAATTAGTAATTATATGAGATATAATTATATGTTTAATTTTAGAATTAAACGGAATAGGAGAATTTATATATTTAAATATGATTTAAATATATAAAGATGGATATGTGTTAAAATTAATTTAATATTTGATATTAAATTAATTAAGTTTTATTTAATAATTAATTTATGAAATTAATTAAATTTTCATTTTTAAAATCAAAATAGATTTATAAAATCAAATTTTGATTTTTAGATAAAATTGGAAAAATTGGAAAACAAAAATACAAAATGGAAAAATGGATTTTTTCCATTATCCATCACCTAAGTAGCTCATACATGAAGCAATATATTTGCATTGTCTTCTTTTTGCATGTTGATCTGCAATATATTGAAGAGATTGGTGTGAAAATCGGGCATGCAATCCATAGAGTTTTTGAGAGAAAAGCTGGTTTGAAGAATGGTTCTTCAACAAAGTTGCAGCAGTGAGTTTTTCTTCTTCATCCCTTGATTCAAGTTTTTGAGTTCCACAACTCAATCTAGAATACCATGAGAATAGTGGGGAAGATCTTGAGGTGGTCTACAACAATTTAGTCCTTATACTTTCAAATTTACAACAATTAAGTCCCTATTGTAGAAATTAGAGTTAAGATTTAATAAGATTTATTGCATAAATAAACTATAAGCTAATTAGAGATACAATATTTTTTTTAGAAAATACGAAATCTACATTATAAAGTATTAAAAGTTGACATCTAATTTTGATAAATTTGTTTACTAGGGACTAAATTGTTATGAATTTAAAAATATCAGGACTAAATTATTACATACTAAAATTTAGGAACTAAATTGTTACAAAATTGAATATACAAGAACTAAATCGTTACATACCAAAAGTTCAAATCTAAATTATTAGCCAAAAATATATATTTTTTTTTTAAATAAATAAATAAATGAAAAGGAGACGAAATCAAAGAATGGCAGTTCTTCTCTTCGTCTTCCCGCCCATCGGCCACCATGGGCAGAAGACCCAGAACTCGAAGCAAGTCCGCCTCTGCCACTCCCCCCTCCATTCCCTTCAACGCCGACCGGAAGCCGATCGCCACCGCCACGACGCCAAAAACTCCGGTTACCTGTTCCACATCCATCATTCCTTCCACACTCAAATCAGTACGTTTTCCTCCATTTCTCCCTCAGTACAACACTTTCTCATATTTCGTTGTTTGTTTTCAGATTTTCTGTGTTTTTTCTCTCGCTTAGGTTTTCCTGGACGATTGGTGGCTGGTAAAGGCTAACGACGGCGAGGGCTTGGCTATCGGAGGGTTTGCATCCAGAGAGTAAGACATTGCCTCCCCAAACTCGTTCGGTTTTCTGCTCCTTATCTGCTTCCGTTGTTTTGTTTTGTTGTTTGTTCTTTGAAGAAATGTGTTTGACTGGCTAAGTTTTGTTGCTAAAGATAAATTGTTCACCGTATCAATGTTTGCTGGCTTATCTGTATTCTAATATTTGATCTTGATGTAAATTTGAAAAGGAATTTTACTATGACTTGGTGAAGTTTTGAAATTGATTGAAATATTCTCAATAACCTAACTATATAATGCGTTGGAGAAGACTTAACATCTGTTTTATTTTTAACTAAGATGAGTAGTTTAGATATAACATTTGTTTTATTTTTAACTAAGATGAGTAGTTTAGTGTAATTTTTAGCCACAAACAATGGGGAGTATCTTTTGTACTCTCTCTTCAGGTTATCTCTTATGAAAATAGAACCAGAATTAATTCTTGAGGAGGGAAAGGATGAAAGAAATAAATAGAACTGGAGGATAAAGAAGATGATAAAATCTGCTGAATGAGCAAAACTGAAGCCCTTTACTCTATGCATAATTTATTTTCCAAGACTGAGAAATTTAATTGATGACTGACCTTCCTTTCATTGGTCTGATTGTGTAAAAAGTGAATAGTTTTCATTCTCATATACTGTATATTGAGATCTTATCTGTGCTATTTCTTTTCATTGTTTTGTGAACAGTTCGTTTGCACTTCTGTCCTCTATTAGTATGGGGATTAATGCTCTGTGCTCAAAAAAAAAAAAAAAAAAAAAAAAATCTGATTCATTATTGCAGGAGAGCTGGGATAAGAGCATTTTATTCTGCAGCGATTTCTAAGAGACACGAAACCACTGTACTCGAGGCAACTGATGGGATTATCATTTCAGTCAGTGGCTTCATAAATAGATCACGAACACATGAAAATGGCTTTCCACCAAAGGTATGTATGCAGGCCATTTGTTCTTATTTCACCTAACTTTATGTTCTCGAGCCATTGCTGATGGAGGATATCCTGTCCTGAGCATTATTGGAAATATCAAGAAACTGAGGAAAGTTAATGACATGCAACTTGAGCAGGTGTACAATCATTTCCTTCTTGGCTTTCCCTTCAATTGGAAAGACTATATGGGTTCTAGTTCAGATAAAAAATCTTCTTTTGAGTGTTTTAAAGCAAGTACTTCTCGTTCTGACGATCAAGGTACAAGTCATAATTTAGAACCTGACTTGGATAAGCTTGCAGTAGCTAGGTTGCGAGACCTCTCCTTGTCCACTTATGGAGAAACTAATTATGGCTTCTTTATGAACTCAAATTCAAGTTGTAGTCCAACACAAGATTTAAAATCTGGACTAGAGACCCCGCTCAAGGAGCAAAGTTTCTGGAATGAGGGGAAGAATGATGATGTAAAGGATTCCTTGCACGCTAGTCAAGAAGCTAAGGTGGACATGAACCTCCAGATTCGAGGAAGACAAGGTGTTTGTACAAGAAGCATGACAAAGTTGAAAAATACTAGGAGCGGAAGTAAAGAGAGTCTCATGTCAGATACTCAGAAGAGGAAAAAGGGTTGAATATAATTCGTGAAAACTCAGGAAAGGGAAATGGACAGAGAATTGAAAGTAATTCAGATTTTTTATTAAGTCTGACAAGGAAGTTGATGCAATCACAGGAGAGCAGAAAATCAAGTCTTAGGCAAAGGAACTGAAAGCAGAATCAATAGTTGGAGTAGAAAATTGAGTTTTCGTGCAATGTTCACTCCCTTAATGATTGAGATTCAAATCGAGTATATGTCTATGATCTATCTGGGCTGACTTCTGCAATGTGACTGTTGCGCTCTCTTCGTTATTGAAAATTCTCTGTGAAGAATTTTTTGCTTCTATTTGAATGATAGGATTTAGGAAAAATGAACATCATCCAGCAGTTGTAGATCCTTTTCTCTTATTGTTGTGTATATAAAATGTTTTCAGTGCCTCCATATGATGAGATATGCATCAAATTGCTCGGGGGAGGATTATCTTTCAAGGTATAAACAAAGCTGACGATCTTCTTTTAAGAAACAATAGGTTATTATTTTGGCTTATGGAAAGGCCTTCCTCAGTTTCTGTTTGATTTGTGTGGGAATGAAATTTTGTTCGCGGATGATGTGATCTTGGTCCTCTTTGCACATCATATGGAATGGATCAATCTAAACTGGCATGAACCACCATTGTCGACAATTTTGTTTGAATTTAAAAGATTTATTGATAAAGAAGCTAACAAATGTATCAAGAAAATTATCAAATTTATTTCATAATTCTCTAGACATCCAGTGACATTGGGTCTAGTTTTTGTTCGCAATATGTGAAATAATAGTGCTGATTCTTGTATGAATGTTGAAGATGAACCTTCTGCTATCGATTTTGAACCATTTCAAGTCGAACATAGCAATTTTTTCAATAATTTTTAGGCTACATTATAAAATGAATCTCTGAATTTTGCTCTTTATTTAAAAAATATCCTTTTTGACAGAGTAAAAAGTTGTGATATTATTTGACTTTTTATAAACGAATCGAAATTCTTGAAATAAGAATTGATGGAAAGAATTAAGACTTAGCTATGATCTAGAATGGAAATTAGGACTTCACCAATGTCAAACCAATTTTAACGAGATTGAGATTAGAAATTATAGCATATTTATTTGAATATTTTATGACACTGAAGCTTGAATTTTTTTGAACACCATGATCCATATGTTAACAAAATTTGAAAAATGTGTATATATAAAATAATAGTAGTTCGCTATCTAAACCGCGATAAAATAATCTTTTATTTTGAAATATATTGAAGTACGAAAAGGTTGAAGTGAAAATTAAAAATAATTAATTTTTTATACCACAATTTTTGTAGAATATATATAGATAAAATCATAATAATTATTATTATAGTAAACTCATTTTATTTATCATGTAAAGAGATTATAAGTTAATAATAATAATAAGAATAATAATAATTATTATATAAATATAAATATATAATATATTCATCAAGGGAGGGTGGGGAATCGAGTTGGGGACAAGAACAAAGAATATAATCCCTGTCCTCGTCCCTGTTTAGTCAATAGGAAAAAAATGATCTCCAGTCCCTTCCCCATTATCCATCCAATCAACAATTTTCCAACGAAATACATGGATATTTCTAATTGAACTATGTCATTTTGATAACATTATGCCATTTGAGTTATGTTCATTTTAAAATGTAAAATTATTTTTAAAAAAATGTAATAATAAACATAGTATTTGAAGTTATAAACTCACCTTATTTGTTAAATTAAACAATGTATTATATAATGTATTATGAATTATATGATATTACAAAATTAAACAAACAAATTAGAGAAAAAGAACATGTCCATTATAGTCAACCAAATATATAGCATGTACAAGGCGAGAACTAATTGTATGCTTTATAAATATATCATCTAATAAATTTTAAAATAAATTGGACGGAATGAATCTGCTGCCAAAAACAGTGCTTTAAGCCTAAAAAAAAGTGTTAAAATCAAAAACACATTTTTCAAGACGGTGTATTAACTTCAACAAATAATCTCAATCCATATTCCCTAAATACGATAGTCCCATGAAGACCTTCCACATTTATCAGTATTTTTCATTATTATATAGAAATGCAAAATCAGTAACCCATAGAAGTATGAACATATCTTTTTCTCCTCCCCTAAAAATACAAAGAATGACATCAAGAATTTTGACATTAGCAACTGTAAAATGTTCAGCTACACGGCACAATTACTTTTTACACAAATGAAATTATCAAAAACCAAAAAGTTAAAAAGAAAAAAAAGAGTTTGTGTTTGTTTCTCAGTTTTTTTGTTCTTACTTTCTTTCTTTCTTCTTTTCTTTTTTTCCTTTTTTGGATAACAGAGCAAGCTCGTTCTCATCATTATCAGTGTTTTCTACTCTCGCCATCTGAACAAAAACTGGGCCTTCCAAGCAAGAGTGGTTTACAACTTACAAATTCACCTACCAACGGATTTATAACATCCCTGCTCAAACAGGTACACGTCTACCCCGATATTTGTCAAAGAACTGCAACATTAAAAATAAAAACAGGTAAATCTGCCGTCCAGAAAAACTCACAATGTGGAGTTGGAATTCAAACAAAAGCTCGAACAAAGCTCACTTATTTGAACTACTGGAGATCAACTAGACCATGAAAGTAAGTAAATACAAATGCAAACTAAGAATTTAGTACAGCATGATGTAAACTAATGTGTTGAAATTATATAGCGTTTGGAATCATTTCAGACATCAGGGAAGAAGTATTGACCATCTTGAGACTGATTGAAACTTGGCTAGAACTCCATTATGAAAAGGAAAGCAAGAATATAACCTCAACCTTACGTTATCACCCCTATACATATACTCCCCCCATGGGAACAAACACAAAAATGCATTATATTTATAACACTCTCCCCCAACTAGTCTTCCTCCTTACTATTCCCCTCTCTTATCCTCTTCACATAAGTTAATACCACTCTTCATTATTCTCAATTTCACTCGTCATTGTTCTCAATTTGGCTGGTGATCCAAGAGAAGTTTGCACCTCCTGCAACTGTAAGTCTGTGAGATGGTTACACTCGGTATGATGGGCATTTGTTATATGCATTTACCACCTAATCCTCCCACCGGGGTTATCACCATATACCCAGTGAGCTTGGCAATTCAGGATGATGCCCTACCAACTAATGCTCTGAACAAATTTTGGGACTTTTGAGGTCCATTTGAAAACAAATCTTTACCCTAACAAATATGGTCCCCATTTAGTCATAACCGACACCGTCTGTAATCTTGCACTCATCCATTGCCTTGTGCCTATATATCAGAGAAGGAAGAATCAGAGACTGAAGAAGGCCACTGACCTTTGATCCAACATCAACACTGCCTCAATACTGACATCTAGGGTATCTGTATCAGTGATTAAAGGCTCTGCCAAGTTTGGATGTGCCAAAACAGAAATACTGATCACAATTGTCTTCATCTTCTGGGAAGCATCTCAGCTTGCCTCATTCCACGAGACATTGCCCTTTCTTGAGTTGTTGTAAAGGGCATGGCTATTATTCCATGATTGGCTACAAGTTTTTAAAAAGAGCCACATTTTCCAACCAATATGGCGTAGGTTGGCCCAACGGCCACAATAAGGGCATGAAAACAACGAATGGCTAAGAGGAAATGAGTTCAAGTCAGGGTAACCATCTAGCTAGGATTTATTATCCTATGGGTTTTCTTGGCTAGGGGTGTTCAATAAACTCAACAAACCCAACCCGAATCGTAACGGCTAGGTTGGGTTCGACCCCTCTGTCCTCTACTCAACAAATCTTCACTAGCTCAACATTAGATCTCTCATCCACTAATCATTCTTATGAGGTCTCTCATGTTTGTGTTCGCCTCCATTTGAATCTGCTCTTTTGTCACACTGCCATCCAAGCCGAAGTACCTGATCCAACCTAACCCAAAAATATAGGGTTAGGTTCCCTCTTTAACTGGGTTGATTGGGTTGGGGAACTAACCAACTCAAAAACACAGGTTGGTCCAAAACTACCTCTAACCTTAACCCAACCACCAACTCATCTATACCCTATTCTTTACAACTAAATGCAATAGGATCAGGTGGTTGTCCTATGAGGATAGTCGAGTTACGTGTAAGCTAGACTGAGCACTCAAATATAAAAACTAAAATGGCATAACTTTCCTAGTTGTTGATAAGTCTCATGTTTTCCACTGCTGATATTACAACAAAAATACATTTCGCTCAAGGACATAATCTTGCAATCTTTAGTTACTCCTCTTTATATAAATCTATTGACAATGAAATATTGTTACTACTTAACAACCATTTGGATCCTCACATTCAAATATCAACATCCTCGCATCTACACTTGTGTGTCAAAATGTCATTAGAACATCCATTACTACCACTACCACCCGTCTTATCACTCACAATTTAAAATAGCACTTCTAATGGAGACCTCTGCCCCCCTTACAACTATTTCCAAGAATTGAAGCTTTTAGTGGCCAAATTGTCTATATACTTTATTCACCTATATTTTCATTGCCTTATTCAATGATTAATCTAGTCCCATCTCCATCCTTTTATGCAGACCATACTTAGAACTTCACTGTTCGGATAGCAAGGTGATATAACCTCAGTTAGTGGTCCATAATGAAAATCCAAAGACACAAAATTGAGACCCCAGTGCTCTTGCTGCAAATGATTCCATGTACCTAATACCCACACCTTACATCATCACCTAAAAATTCCCCCTACTCCAAAATTTCTCTCTTTTAACCACTTTCATTCCCTTGCCCCAAATTTCTCTCTTTTAACCACTTTTATTCCCTTACTCTTCCTCACTCATCTCTACCTCATATTAGCTAAAACTGCTTGTTGCAAGAGACCATACAGTCCTTAAGACTTGGAGCACATTCTTTGGACTTCGCGAGAGCCGCGTGAAGAGATTTCTTTCAGACTTTTGGTTTCTCTTGCATCGTGCATGGCATAGGGATTAGGGAGATTTGTTATATGATTAGCGAGTTCTTCCTTCATTAGCCCTTTCGTGAGAAGGGTCGGTTTTTACAGCCTATTGGGGTTTGTGCTATTATATGGGTATTTGGGACGAGTGGAATTGTCATGTGTTTAGAGGGCTGGAAAGGGATCTAAGTGATGCTTGGCCCCTAGTTAAATTTCACGTATCCCTTTGGGCTTCAATTTTGAAGACTTTTTGTAACTATTCTATAGTAGATTCTATTTTATATAGTTGGAGTCCCTTCTTCTAGCTAGATTCCTTTTTGTGGGCTGATTTTTTCTGTGTTGGTGCTCAATGAAAGTTGTTTAGGGTTATCATTGACAGTAACATGTATATTGCTTTGGTCATCATTTTCACTACATCTTCCCCACAATTTATGAAGACAATTGGTGCAAATTTCTTACTACCGCTTTTCTTACAATAAATTATAATGTAACCCCATTGAAAATAGTGTGAGTCCATATGAAATCAGTGTTTTTAAATGCCCAAGGCGCCTTAAGGCGCAATGGCCCTCTGGAGCCTAGGCGCAAGGCACACAAAAAAGCCCGGGCTTCTTTTTTGGGAGGTGCAATATATATAAAAATATTATATTAAAAAGAGAGAGTATAATTGAAGTGAAAATATGGAAAAAAAAGGGACCCAGACACAAGAAATTTTGCATCTAGGTTTGGTAACTTGATCCTTTTAGTTAATAAGGAAGGAAAACCCTTAGTTATTACTATTTTTTAAAAATAATTGAAAAGCCCCAAGGAGAAAGGCTTTGATCCTTGGGGCTTCACAAAAGGCGCACGCCTAAGGCGTGCCTTATTTTGTGAGCCTCGCTTTTCCAAGGCGAGGCGCCAGACCTACGCCTTGGGCCTAGGCGCGCGCCCGAGAGGGCTTTTTAAAATACTGTATGAAACAACTAATTCTTTCTTCTTTTTTTTCTTTCTAAAAAAAAGAAGAAGAAGAAAGCTCCATGAGGAGGAAACATTATCACTATATCAAAAATTGATTCAAACAACTGATTAATAAGTAATAACTACTAAAAAAGCACAAACTAACCGATCTGACATATGGTTGCTGGAATAACCATCCAAGAACAGGAATTTTCTGAAGAAAGACTGCCAATGTTGGCCAGAAGCCACTGCACATCATAATTTATCAGCATTTAGCTTGACCAAAGATTAAAAAGATGTATACAAACAAATCCAAATTCTGGCAAATGGCCATATATATCCAACAAACCTGAAAAGGACAACGAAACCATATGCTTCCAATATCATGCCAAAAATTGGCCATCCTATGATAACAAAGAAGAACCCTAAACCAAAAGAAATTGTCCCCTGCACAAATAATGAGAAGTATACCGTCAAATAAAAGTGCATGCACACCAAAGAGCAAGCATGCAGGGAAAGGTCTCTCGAGCATGTCTAACCTTAAAATTTTGACGTTTCATAAAGAATTGCATGGTTGACTTGAGTCCAATGGTGAGAGTTACTCCTGAGAAGAACAGGATCTGATTCAGTGAATCAGAGAAGAGAGGTGGTGTTAAGAGGTTACATTAGAATGAAACAAGAATTATAAATCTTTTTAATTGAGTTGTGGAAAATATAAATTCTACACTTACATTTCCCATAGCAAGTAACCCCTTGTCAAAGAAGAAGACAATTCCCAGGAATGAGAAAAATATCCCAAATCCTGTAAGTCCTAGCCCAATCTCTGCTAATTTGCAAATTCATCATTAATGCCAATACGAATTAACAATTCATATAAGAAACATAACGATTAGAAAAAACGACATAGCTGCCCTCCTATATACATGAGCATTGCCAAAGTAGACGTACAGTACCCAACAAAATATGCTGCACAGAATATGTGTCTAAGACTCTAAGAAACCTAGGACTCATATCTACGCACTAAACTTAGTGAATGAGTCAATGTCCATAATGCAATCTCAGCACATTCCAGTTCCAAGTATCCAAGCACAGACGAGAAACAAAAATACTAGATTAACAACGTAATAGCATAGCCATTAATGACCAAAGCCTAGTTCACCATATTCAACCCCCTAAAACCAACAAAACACTCCGTTCTAATCATTCTAAATACCAAACAACAAACAGAATAAATCGATAAGATTGTAAAAGTCAAGTAGCTTAACCCTAAACCAACAACTAATTACTTCAAAGAAGAAATCGATCCACTATACAAAATAACAGACAATATATCCATAATAGAAATCAAACTCACTCTTGCGGTCATTCATTTCGAAGGAAACCATATCTGCCGAAAATTATAAATTCACCTCCCTGCCTTCACTGAACAAAAAAATCAAAATCAGAAAAAAAAAAAAAAAAAAAAAACTAGTTGATCAAATAATCGAACAAGCAAAACAACTCCAATCGATAAAAATCCTAGGGTTAGCGTAGGAAATTGAGAAAAGTCGTACAAGATCTAGAAGAAGCTGAATCAATGAATCAACAAGAATAACAAAGAACTAGATTTCGACAACGAATCTAGGAAAAAACCTGAAACGTAAGAGATGAATACAGAACGAGCAAAAGAGAAAGAGAGAGTGAGATTTACATGAACGAAATCGATTAGAGCAAAAGAGAGAGCAGCAAATTGCAGGGCGGTTATGGTTATGCAAGGAAAACGGGATCAAACGAAGTAGAAACGAAGCATTGAATGGATATGAATCATTGATGAATGATGTTTTTGAGTGGTGAAAGGAGAAAGAGAGAAGAACCTGAAGTGCAGACAGAAATGGCTGAACTCTTACACGAAGAGGAGAGCAATGCAGGCACGTGCCACGGCCGAAATTCGAAGCGATACTCGTATTTATATATAAAAAAATAAAATAAAATATTTTGTAAACTTGGAGTGGAAGGGTAATGAATAATGATGGTTGTTAACCAATCAGAACGCGAGGAATTATAATCGCTATTTGTTTGAATGATCTAATGTAAACATCACCAATATTTATAATTAAGTTGCAGGATTATATTTAGGGAAATAAAAATATTGAAAATTTTTCTCACGTCGAAAAAATGTCAAACCAATTTTAGAAATAATAAAAAAAATATTGATAAATACTAATAAACTTTTATCAACGTCTATCACATAATATCAATAATAGACTTCTATTAATTTCTATCACTGATAAACTTCTATAGATTTCTATAGTCTCTATATAAAAATTATTAAATTTTATTCTTTTTAGATAGTGTAATTTTTTCTATTTTGGCAAATTTTCTCATGGTATATTATTTTTGACTAATTTTTTTTCGAAAAGTGTGCAATTCAACTAGCCCTATACTCGTCACAAAAAGATCTAAAATTCAAATCTTAAAATTGAAGGTTTTTTTTTCTTTTGTCAATTTGATCATATTTTTGTAATAAGACAACAATTATTGTTGTAACAAAGTTGATATATTTTCTCCTTGCAAAATTTAACTATAACCCATTTTAAAAAAGGAAATTAATAATTTCAACTAAATTGATTATGAATTTAAATTAAAAAGTAAAATTGTGGATGATGTAGACATTGCTCCACTGCTAAAATTAATATAAATGTTCGAACATTCAATTATTTAAGACATTGGTTTTATTATTATTATTTTTTTAATATTTGTGAATAAGTTTAATCATTTTACTATATCAGAAGAAAAAAAACTCTAAACTTAAATTATAAATTTAGTTCATAGACTTTAAAATTTACATCTACTTAGTTAATAAACTTTTATAATAAGTCTCTAAATTTTAAAATTTGCGTCTATATGATTCAATTTTGTGTTCAATGGATTTGCATATTTCTTAAAAAAAAATAAATAAATAAAAACTCAAATGACTACAATTATAATTTTGAATATTCAAATACTAAATAAACATACACCTCGAAGTTCACTCACTAAATTTATAATTTAATCTAAACTGCATCCTTCAAACTTTAAAATTAATCAACACACCTTAGCAATTTAAACCTTAAATTAATCATTGTATCAAATATTTATTTCATTTAAAAAATAATAATAATAATAATAATCAACACACCTTGAATCCATGGAGATTCTCAACATTGAAAAGTACACCATTCATCATTTAGAGGTTAGTGGTTAGTTGTAACAATACTTCAAGTCTAAATTATGATTTAACAACTCTTATAACTTAAAATTGTAGTCGTAAAAACTCCTTTCATGCACATATAATTTTGGTCTTTTTTTTTTTTGAGCGGAAGATGAACGTGTGAACAATGGTGTTAAATGTTAAGTATGAAAAACAACCATTTTCAAGATTGAATAAACTAATAATGTTTAAACTCAATCGTAACACAATTGATCGAAATATATGGGTTCGAATATGAAATGAAAAATTTGAATTCATATTAAAATAGACATAGTTCAATTGATATGAAAACCAAATTGAGGTGAAGCCCAACTACAAATTATCAAAAAAAAAAAAAAAAAAATGGTTAGGTGTGGATTTGTAGAGTACCGTCAAAACTCTCTATATATATTGCATTCCGCCATTTTAGGTGTGCAGACACAGAGTTGAGACCACTTCTCTCCCACAACAGACACAGAGCTTCCAATTCCTTAGCTCTACATGGGCTAATGGACACCACACCCACACTCTCCCACTTTCTTCCACATCCATTCACTTCCCATCGCCACAACCTCCATTTCCTCCGCCGTCTCTCCTCGCCGGACTCCCGACCACTCTTTACTACTCTCTCCTGCTTCAAACCACGCCGTCGAACTCGCCGGAAAAACAAGCTCTCCAAGCTCCGCACCACCCACCATCCCTTCGACTCCTCCTCCTCCTCTGATTCGAACCTCCAAACTGTAATTGAACTCGACCAAGTCGCCGCCGAAGCCTCTTCTCTCTTCTACTCCGTCTACTATTCTTCCCGCTCCCACTTTCGCCAGTTTCTGTCCTCGGGATTGGACGCTTTCGACGATTTGCGGACATTGGTTGCCTTCAATGACCAGAATCGCACACTGACCGTCTCTTGTCGCCGTTCCACTGTGGAATTCGTCGGTCAGTTGGTGCTATTGAGCTTCGTTGTGGCCTTTGTAGTTAAGGTTTTAATTGGGATTGGATCTCATTTACGTAACAAATTTAGTTCTGGGTATACGGCTCTTGTGTTGAGAAGGGACCGAAGCCTCGGTGGACGAGAGGTTGTTGTTGGGACTAGGAGGAGTGTTGTAGCGCGAGATAAAGCTGTGGCGAAGAAGAACAATCTTTTAGGGTTACTGGATGGTCCTCTGCCCGTGGACTCAAGGGCTATAACTGATGTTTCAGATGAAGTTTCAAAGAATAGGGTTTGGGTTGGAGAAAGGTTGCCAAAATGGTGGCCTCCGGCAGTTCCCAGACGGATTGCCACGGCGAATAGGCAGGAGTATCAGATAGAAGCTAACAGATTAGTCCGAGGTTAGTGCACAAAAATTTCTAACATGTTAAATGTTCAATGAATTTGAAAGGATCATGTAATTTTCTGATTTCATTAAGCATAATTCTCATAGTAACAAGCTGCTTCTGTATCTAAAAAAAAAAACTGTATAACTTCCACATTACCATTATATTATACTCATTATTGGAAATTCAAGCTGAACTTACCCACTTGATTTCCAGCCCTTGTGGACAATAGAATGAGTGGGCGGGATTTCATGGAGGACGATATTATTCAAGTGAGTGCTGTTTTTTAAAACTACTAATGGTGAACTTTGAGTATATTAAATTTATGGCATATCGAATATCAAAATTTTTCATTTATTGTTCATCATGCTTCATTCTATACAATTATTCAATGCTCGTGATTTTTTCTTTTCAAACACACAAATGAGGAATAGGAAGACGGGATAAAAGTAGAATTACTTGAGTGGGAGCATTGAGGACTTTCAAAACTTTAGTTGTTAATCAAGAAAATTAAATGTTTACCTTTTTGATTTGTTTGCCCACCTGGTTTTTATTTTTCTACTTTTGTGCTAATGGATTTTGTAAATGATGTTTATGGATAAATAGAGCGTAAACTGATCCATATCATGATGGTAGCATCGTGGTTTCATTTAATGGCTACTAAAGTGTTCAATACATGAGCAATCTGTATGTGACAGATATACAGGTGTATGGTAAAGCTAATTACTTTAATCTTGTGTCATTTTTCTACAGACCACGTCTGTAATTATTATATGACATTCCCTGCCTGATAATACATATTATGCATTCAATGATTGTAGTGATTTGATTATTACCTATTGACATAAGGTTTGGGACGTACTGTAATTTTCTTCCAAAAAAATGAACAGAAACCTAGCTACTTCCAGTTTATACAATCTATAAGTTAATTGAGTATGGTTACAGTCAGTTCTATAATAATCCATTAAAAGTTATCAGATTTCCGTGGTTAAACTTTTATGTCTTTTGTTCTTACTCATTCTTAGTTGGCCTGTCATATGTGTAAGTTCTCAAGATTTTGTGGTTCATAATTTGGAGAGGAGGTTTGGGAGTTGGTGAGGTTAGGTGTAATGTTTCCATTTGGGTACCGTCACTAGACCGTTTTGTAATTATGACATTTGTCTTATTCTTTTAGATTCGAGTCCTCTCTGTACTCAGTGTTGGACTCTTGTCTTTTGTATACCCTTTGTATTCTTTCATTTTTTTTAAATGAAAGTTTAGGTTTCCCCCTTCCCCCTCCCCTTTTTAACGAAAGTTCAGTTTCTTGAAAAGAAACCTGAAATTCATTGCAAATGTGAGGATTCTGCTGAGTTGAATGTTCTAGTAGCTGCGTAGTAAGTGTAAAGGAAAGGAAAACCTGAAGCTATTCTCTCTGCATCGAGGCAATTGCAACCAGACTAGCAGAATGTCATATTGTCATACAATAGGTTTCCTATCATTAAGCAATTATCTTGTAGGATATGATGAGCTTGGAATTTGTAAAGGAGATGAATCATTTATATCATTAATAACTTGAATAAGATTTGGCTAGATTGTAGTATTGGTTGAAAATACTGTTCTAGTCTATGATATTAATAGTTAAGAAAGACCTTACAGCTTGCAGTCATCCCATGAGACATCTTGTCAGCTTTAACAGCATGTAAACATTGCCAAATAGGCATATCTATTGAAAATTGCATATTGAAGATTCATTTTCTTTCTATTTAAGCAAATCAATATGTTAGTCCGATATTCTATTCTCCAAACAATCTTTTTATTTTTTCCTCCACTGGGTTTGATAGAATTTTTTTTTATATATGAATGACATTGTCAAATTTGGCTGAAATTTCCATCATTAATAGCGTTGACTTTCCTTATTACCATAGCTGATCTTTTTTTTAATGCCTGCACTTCTCTTTGCCTGAATGGATGAGCAGCTGCGTGAAATATGCAGGGTATCTGGAGTAAAAGTTTCCTTCAACACAGAGAACATGCGTGATTCATTCTATCGAGCATCCGTGGACCTTATTTTAAATATCTATAGCAGGTAACTTTATACTTGTATTACTATAAATATATGTTCTAGAAAAGGATGAATCATGCTACATTTTGAATTCTAATTCTGGATTTTATAAATGAGATCACACTGAGATTTTTAATGTTCATGTTAATGTAACTGTTTAGAGGAAATGGGAGAGGAGAAAAATCGTTGAGGGACACTGACAAATTACTATAAAGGGACATCTTGGGTTTCAGTGAATGGGGGGAATTTTGTGAGAGAAATAAAGGTTGAGGGTAGCTTGTAGGAGAGAATCACCAACTCCCTCGAATGTGTTGGTTTGCTTCCTTTGTATTTCTTGTTATCCATTTTGAGTATATTGTTATTGTTGGTGTGTTGTTGCTTGTTTTCTTCATTTAGCTCTATAATTCCCTTTTTTTTATTAATACTACTATTACAGAGGGAGTTGCTCTGTTTTTCTTGCCATTCTTGTTGGGTTTACTGGGTGCAGGTAGACGAACCTAACAAATTGGTATCAGAGCCCATGAATCCTAGAGCGTACAAGAGCGATGACTCAGAAGCAGATGGAGGAAAGAATGGAGGCTAATGAGAAAGAGATCTCCGGATTGAAATATATGCTCTTGGGTCTTTTAAAAAATATCGAAAAACTGGCTGAGGAAGTAAGGGAGAATAACTCAGCAAGGAAGAACGAGGAATTGGGAACCACAGAAGAAAGTCACCTTGAATTGAAAGGGAAGGTGAAGGAGGTTGATTTGTCCCAAAACCAAGGGGTTGGAGGAGTTGTTAAGAGCCAGTACAAGTGACTCGGGATTCCCCTATTCTCAGGCAAAAATCCGAAATCCTGGGTTTACCGAGCTACGCATTACTTTGAAATTCATGAGCTATCGATGCTGAGAAGGTCAAGGTGGCTATCGTCAATTTTGCCCTCGATGAAGTGGATTGGTTCCAGTGGAATCATAATCGGAAAGCCATTGCCACTTGGAAGAGTTGAAGAAAAAGATGTTTGAACATTAAAGACCCATTAGGGAAGGAAGTTTAGGAGCACGACTTTTGCGGATTAACCAGGAGGGGACGTACACCGACGACGTGAAGAAATTTGTGACTTATTCGGCACCCTTACCGGAGTTGGCCGAGAATGTGCTTAGAGACACCTTCATAAACGGTCTCGAACCAGGGCTACAGGCGGAAGTCATTAGCAGACACCTAACAACACTAGACGACTGCTTGAGGGAGGTCCAGTTAGTTAATGATCGAAATATGGCCTTAAAAATGGATTTGGCCGATTTGGGTATAATTGGGCCCAATAAACAGGAGACCCAAAGTGGGAAGAGAGATGGAACCGGGACGGACAAAACACTCGTAAAAGGGAACGAAATGCTAACTATGAGGCAAATATCAATTTCGGTGAAGGGAAATTTTACGAAGAAGGATCCACTGGTGAAAAGGTTTTCGGACACTGAATTCTGGGATCGGTTAGACAAGGGTCTGTGTTTTTGTTGTAGCAAAAAGTATTTACCCAGGCACCGTTGCAAAATAAGGGAGAATTGGCAACTAATGTTGCTCATTGCGAATGAAGAAGAAGAAGATTTTGAAACGGAGGAAGTAAAAGAGGACGAGGGAAGTAATGGAGAGGACAGAGCTAGCCTTAAAATCGATGCTTGGATTTTCAACAAATGGGACGATGAAATTAAGGGGAACGATGAAGGGTAAGAAGGTTATTGTGTTAATTGATTCGGGAGCTACACATAACTTTATTCATTAGGAAGTTGTGAGGGAGTTGAACCTACCCCTGGTGCAGAAGACAAAAGTCGGAGTGGTTATTGGAAATGGAACATCAATTCAGGGGAAGGGAATTTGCAAGGTCGTCGAATTAAAATTGTCGGAGCTGATGGTAAGAGCTGATTTTCTGGCCATCGATTTGGGACAAATGGATGTGGTTCTAGGAATGTCATGGCTATGCACAATGGGGTTCATGGATGTCCACTGGCTGATGCTGACAATGTCTTTCTGGTCGGAAAATTCTCATGTAATTCTACAAGGGGACCTTTCCTTCACGGAGTCTAAAATATCATTTAATGCTCTATCAAAATTATGGGAAGAAGATCTAGGATTTTTTTATCAAATTTCAGCACTTGGAAATCGAGAATAGTAATAGCATACGTGACGCTGAGGAAACAAAGTATAAAGGACTGCCAGTAATGATCCAAATGTTGCTAAAACAAAATGTTGATGTGTTTAAGACCCCTACCACTCTGCCTCCTAAGCGTGCAATTGACCATTGCATCCTTACCATCGACGGCCAAAAACCCATCAATATTTTGTCTATACAAATATGGCCATGTCCAGAAGGAAGAGATTGAGAAACTTGTCCATGAAATGTTACTAGCCAGAATAATCAAACCAAGCCATAGTCCGAGTCCCGTTCTGTTAGTCAAGAAGAAGGATGGGGGAGGGCATTTTTGTGTGGATTATATGAAATTAAACCAAGCCACCATTGCTGACATGTTTCCCATTCCAGTGATCGAAGAGCTCTTAGATGAATTACATGGATCAACAACATTCTCAAAGTAGACCTTTGATCGGGATACCACCAGATCAGAATGTGTGAAGGCGACATCGAGAAAACCGCTTTCCGACCCGTGAAGGACACTACGAATTCATGGTCATGCCTTTTGGATTGACCAATGCCTTGGCTACATTCCAATCTTTGATGAATTAGGTGTTTTGTCCCTTTCTTCATCGTTTTATACTCGTGTTCTTTGATGATATTTTGATTTATAGTCCAGATATTACCACCCACGAGACACATTTGGGAGTGGTATTCAACATACTTAGGGTGTGTTTGGCTTACCAACATGAGTTGAGTTGAGTTGGTATAATATACCAACTCAATGTTTGGTCCACCAACTTTAAATGTTGGTGGAGTTGAGTTGATATATTTTACGAACTCACTCCAACTCTCTCTTCTTCCAATGTTTTCAATGGCTCCATTCATCGGTCACTGTCGGCGGCTATCGTTGTCACACTCGGATAACTAGCTTCGAGCTTTGACAACCACCTCTGATGAAAACTTCAACGATCAACTCCATGCTCCAACAACCACTTTCGATGACAACTCCGACGACCAACTCCGGACTTCGACAAATACCTTTGATGACAACTCCGACGACCAACTCTGGGCTTCGGCAACCACCTCTGATGAAAACTCCGGTGACCCAACTTTGACGACCATCTTTGTGCGACCAACTCCAGCAACCAATTTCAGGCTTCGACAACCACCTTTGACAACAAACTCCGATGACCCAACTCTAACAACCACATTTGTAGGCTCCGACAACCACCTCCGACTTCAAACTTCGACAAAAATCACCTTTGATGATCAACTTTGATCACCATCTTCGGGCGAGCAACATCGGCAACCAACTCGAGGCTTCGACAACCACCTTTGACAATAAACTCCGACAACCAACTCCAATACCACATTCATGCGACCAACTTCGGGCTCTGATAACCACCTCCAACTACAAATTTCGGTGAAAATCATCTTTAATGATCAACTTCAATAACCATCTCTGCATGGCCAACTCTGAGCTCTGAAAGCCACCTTTGACGATTACCTCCAATACCACCTTCCATACGACCAACTTCAGGCTCCGACATCCACTTAGACTACAAACTTCAGCAAAAATCATCTTCAGTAATTAACTTCGACAATCACTTCCGACTCTTATATGACATATGATTATTAAAGTATGTTGTAGGGTTGTTGATTATGTAAATAACAATATTTTGTTTACATTAAATGCAATATTTATACATGAAAATTTGTAAAATATATTTTTATTTAATTGAATTCACAAATCAAATGAAGGTTAAGAATGTTTAGACAAAAAGTATATATGTAGTTGAAAAATATGTAACATATGAAAAAGACCCCATAAAATGACTAATTTTTTCCTGGAATATTTTCTAGCAAGAATTAATAAAAAATGAAGATTTGTTCTTTGATGATCCTCCAATTTGGAGGAATTAAAAGTGAACTTGTTGAAGAAATGTGGTGACATTCCCTTGTTGCTAAGATGATGGGGGAGATTCAATTTAAAAAAAATCACTACAGAGTAATATAGAACAACGACAGTAAGAAAAAGAAAAAGAAGAAGATGATAATGAAATTCATGGAGAAAAAGTATGAATCAAAAGTTTTGATTTCTCATTGTTAGTTTTGTTAGTAATTCTGTTTTGTAAATTAAACCTATACTATGTTATCCTATAAATAAAGTTTCCCTCCCCTTAATTGAGGTAGAGATTCATTTTGATAATAATCAGACTTTTGGTATTGCACCAAATTTGGTATCAAAGGACTCCAAGAATTGGGCTGATGGCGGGAAGAAGGGTTTGCCCACCTGAGAGGAGAAAACGTTCAAGCACAAGACCAAGAGGTGGAAGAAACCCCAACCCTCTCTCCAAGTACTACAACAATGTGCTTACTGTCCGTTGAAAATTCTTTGGAGGGAATTCATGGATCATCGAACAACCTTCAAGAGATGGTGGCAACGCTTGTAAGAAGGTTGGATGTATTGACACCACCGCCCCAACATGATGAAAATGCCCTGGCATTCAATCAAGTTTGGGGAAGAAGAGGTGGACGTGGCGTTGGACAGACAGGAAATTTCCAATTTCAGGGTTCCAAGATTGCATAGACAGCTCCAAGAAGATCCGAGAAGACGTTTGAATAGGCAAGAATGACAATAAGAATTCCAAGATTGGGTTTCTTCAAGTGAGTATGATCCAGAAAGAAGAATTTATGCTCCAAGAAGAGGACGAAGAATTTATGCTCCAAGAAGAGGACGAGATGGAAGATGTGAAGCTAGAGGTGATCCACACGACTACAAAATGAAAATTGACTTGCCATTCTACAATGGTAAGTGTGACATTGAATCATTTCTTGATTGGATAAAAAACACTGAGACTTTTTTTGATTACATGGGCACGCTAGATCATAAAAAGGTACGTTTGGTAGTACAATGGTACGTTTGATTACTTGCCATTCTACAATGGTACGTTTGATTACATGGAGCTTCTGCTTGGTGGGACCAATTGGAGGTCAATCGGCAAAGACAAGGCAAAAGTCCTGTCCAAACACGGAAAAAAGATGAAGAGGTTGATGAAAAAAAGTTTCCTTCCTCCCAATTATGAGCAATTGTATGATCAATATCAAAACTGCAGGCAAGGCCCTCGAACAGTAGCTGATTTTGTGGAAGAATTCCACCATTTGGGAGCAAGAACTAATTTGGCTGAAAAACAAGCACCCTAATCGCATGGTTCATTGGCGGGTTAAGAATGGACATCAAAGAGAAGGTAAAGCTTCAACAATTTCATTGGTTAGCTGACACAATTTCTTATGCTGAAATAGTGGAAGAGTTAAATGAAATTCGCTCCAAGAAAATTTTAAGAAAGGCTTCTTGGGATGCCTCCCTTAGTAGAAAAACTAGCACTTCGAATTACACTTCTACTAATCATTCTTCCCCACCAAAAGCAAGAAGAGGTTGGTGAGAAGGAAACAAATGCTGTTTACAAGAAGAAAATTCAAAATCCTTATAATTAGCCTACATTGGGCAAGTGTTTTAGGCGAGACCAAGTGGGTCACTTGTCTAATGAGTGTCCCCAACAAAAAATAGTAGTATGTGTGGATGAGGAAGAAGATTCGTGGGCTGAACGCAGTCAAGATGATGAGGAAGAAGATTCATGGGCTGAACGCAGTCAAGATGATGAGGAAGAAGCCAATTATATTGAGATGGATGTAGGTGATAGGGTGTTTTGTGTTCTCCAAACGGTGCCGATTGCTCCCAAAGGAGACTTTAATCCTTAAATACATTGCAAAATATTTGTTAAAGAGAGAGAGAGTATATATTCGGCTTTGTAGTTGCTGAAAAGACAAAAAATACAAAAAATAGTGAAGACATTCAACACCATATTGATTTGGTTCTGGGTGCTACAATCCTTCATCTTCCTCACTATAGGATGAGTCTAAGAAGTATGAGATCCTCCACCAACATATTGAAGAATTGTTAAAAAAGGGACATGTTCAACCAAGCCTTAGCCCATGTGCAGTGCTAGCCCTACTTACACCTAAAAAAGTTGGTAGTTGGAAGATCTATGTTGATAGTAGAGCTATCAACCGGATTTAGTGAAGTATAGCTTCTCAATCCCAAGAATAGGTTATTTACTCGATCAGTTTGGAGGAGCTTGATTTTTTCGAAAGTGGACTTACCAGACTCGAATAAGCCCGAGGATGAGTGGAAGACTATATTTATACCCTACTTCTCATTCACACACCGATGGCCAAACCAAGTTACCGCATTGAGTTGCCTTGTGACCTACATATTAATCCAATATTCAATGTTGTTGATCTCAAACTTTATTTTGCTCTTGGTGACTTCCAGTTGGCGTTCTAATTGTCATCCTCGAGGTTGAGTCTGATTTTAGGGGGGTGGAATATGGTGTAATTAGAAGCTTTATCTTTGAAGGATAGTTAGTTAGTTTAATAGTTGTTTGTTGTTTTAAATTTGTTAGTTTTGTTAGTAATTCTGTTATGTATACAGAACCTATACTTTGTTTTCCTATAAATAAATGTTTCCCTTCCCTCAATTAAGGTAGAGATTCATTTTGATAAAAATCAGACTTTTGGTATTACACCAAAAGTAGATTATTTAGAGTTCAAAAAACCGCACCAGATACCCCAAACATATGAATTCAATTCTGCACCCCAAACACAGACATGAACTCAACTTTGCACCTCAAATACAGACATATGAACTCCTCAAATATATGAACTTTACAGACATATGAACTTTAGACATCCTATCTCAATTCAGTGCCTAAACAATTTCTTAGAGATAATAAATTATATGCAAACAAAAAGAAGTGTATATTCTACCAGCCGAGGATACAATACTTGGGCCATTGGTTACCACAACAATGAGTGGAAGTTGATGGGGAGAAGGTTAAAACAATGATGGAGTGGTCACAATCGAAGAATGTATCTGAACTTAGGGGGTTATTGGGGCTCACCGGGTATTACAGAAGGTTTGTAAAAGGATATAGTGGCATTGCTACCCCACTAACCAAATTGTTGCACAAGGATGGTTTTGTTTGGAGTGAAGAAGCCCTTTGAAGAGTTGAAGCACGTAATGATGACAGTTCTAGTGTTGGCCCTACCCGACTTCTCTCAACCATTTGTGGTTAAAACAGATGCGTCCGGATTTGGATTGGGGGTAGTATTATCTCAAAACTTCAAACCGATGGCCTATTTTAGCCAAAAGTTGTCTCTTCGAGCACAAGCCAAATCCATATACGAAAGGGAACTCATGGCAGTGATGCTGTCTAGAAGTGGTGACATTATTTATTGGGGAACAAATTCACAATGATCTTAGATTAGAACACTTTAAATTCTTGATTGAACAATGGGAAGTCCAACCTTAGTTTTAGAGATGGTTAACAAAGCTCTTGGGATATGAGAGGTTGCAAAATAAGGCGGCGGATGCCCTGTCACGTATCCCTCCAACAACTAAAGCGTATGTGTTGACAACCCTAGCCTTAGTGGATATGGAAGTGGTTCTGAAGGATGTTGAAAAAGATGAAGAACACCAAAAGATATAACAATATTGAAGGGAAACCCTGACGGAAAACCAAAATATCAGTAGAAGAACAATCGATTGCTATACAAAGGAAGGTCAGTACTGTCTTGGTCATCTTCACTAATTCCATCCTTACTACACACATTCCACGATCCTATATTAGAATGACACTCGGGTTTCTTGAGGACCTATAAAAGAATGAATCGAGAATTGGCAAGGAATGAAGTCAGATGTAAAGAAGTATACGGAGGGGTGTGAGATTTGCCAAAGAAATAAGACAGAATCATTGTCTCCTGCGGGCTTGTTGCAGGCTTGCAACCATTACCAATCCTGGAATTAATCATAGAAGAATGGACAATGGATTTTATAGAAGGATTACCTAAAGCGGGGGGATATGATTCTATCATGGTGGTTGTTGATCGGTTAAGTAAGTATGGCCATTTCATCACTCTTAGACACCCATTCTCGGCCAAATAAGTAGCTGAGGCATTTGTTCAGGAGGTGGTTTGACATCACAGGGTTCCGAAGTCTATAATTATTGACCGCGATAAACTCTTTCTGAGTAACCTCTGGAAATAAATGTTCATGTCGATGGGAACACAATTAAAAAGGAGCATGACATTCCACCCTCAAATAGATGGACAGGTAGAGAAGGTCAACAGATGTCTTAAGACATACTTGAGATGTTTTTGTAATGAACAACCAACAAGATGGAACAAATGGATTGCATGGGCTGAATTATGGTACAATACCACCTTTCATGTTCCAATCAGAACTACACCTTATCAGGCTGTGTATGGGAGACCACCCCCCTCTAATTTCATATAGAGATAGGAAAACGACTAATAATAGCATGGAGCAACAGTTGAAAGAGAGAGATTTGGTAATAATTGCCTTGAAAGAGAACTTAGTAGTGGCTCAAAATAGAATGAAGAAAAATGCAGACTTGCATGGAAGAGAGTTGCAATTTGCAGTGGGAGATGAAGTTTACTTGAAACTCAAGCCATATCGACAATGTTCATTGGCCCGAAGAAGGTGTGAGAAACTATCCCCCCAAGTTTTATGGGCCTTACGAGTCATTGAGAAAATTGGAGAGGTGGCCTACAAATTAGCTCTTCCATCAGAAGCGTCTATTCACAATGTATTTCATTTCTCCCAACTAAAGAAGAAGCTGAGACAAGCTCATAAATTTCAGCACCACCCACTGGCTTTGTCTAAAGAGTTCGAATTATAGGTAACTCCGGAATTGGTATTAGACATACCCTGGAATGGAGAGTTAGCAACTCAGGAATGGTTGGTAAAATGGAAAGGTCTACCAGGAAATGAAGCAACTTGGAAGTCGGTCTTTCTAATGAAACAACAGTTTCCTTATTTTCACCTTGAGGACAAGGTACACTTCGAGAGGGGCGGTATTGTTAAACCCCCAATTCTATACACTAGGGGTGTTCATAGGTTGGGTTAGGTTGGGTTGAAAGTAGACCCAACCTAATTGTTCGGGTCATAAATTTCTTCAACCCAAATAACCTTTATTAAAAAATGAACCCAACCCAACCAAACCATGAAATATTTGGGTTGGGTTGGTTCGGGTTAATCGGGTCATTTGTTTAAAATTTTGTTCTAAAAAGAAGTACAACGTAAATATGTAAAAAATTTATTTAATTATTTTCATATATTGAATTAAGATTAACAACTCAATTTCAATTTAAATAGTGAAAATTTTCTTTCTAAAGTGCAAACAAACTACTTTTAAGAGTTTTTGAAGAATAAATTATTAAAAAAATATTGAAATTAAATCAAATTAAAATCAATATATGTATAAATAATTGTGTTATAAATAATAAAAAAAACATATTTTAAAGGTAGAATAAATTCGGGTTGGTTTGGGTTATATCAAGTGAACCCTTGAACCAACTCAACCCATAAAATTTTCATTTATTTAAACCCGACTCAATCCAAATGAGTTGATAACCCAACCCAAACCGTGCGGGTTGGGTTGGGTACATCGGTTTTTTTGGGTCATCGGGTTTTTTGAACACCCCTCTATACATTTACAAAAGGAGGGACAAGAAAGAAAATTCAGAAAAGAAAGTTGTTATTAGAGGAAATGAGAGAGGAGAAAAACCGTTGAGGGACCACTAACAAATTACTGTAAAGGGACATCTTGGGTTTTAGTGAAGGGGGGAATTTTGTGAGAGAAATAAAGGCTGTGTGTAGCTTTTAGGAGAGAACCACCAGCTCTCTCGAATGTGTTGGTTTGCTTCCTTTTTATCCATTTTGAGTATATTGTTACTGTTGGTTTGCTGCTTGTTTTCTTCATTTAGCTTTGTAATTCCCTTCTTTATTAATACGACTAACTATTACAGAGGGAGTTGCTCTGTTTTTCTTGCCATTCTTGTTGGGTTTACTGAGTCCAGTGCAGGTAGAGGAACCTAACAGTAACTTATTTAGGAATTTACAGGACTCCAATCTATCCTAACTTAATGCTCATTAACGGTGAGGATGCTCCAAATTTTGTTGCTGGGCTTGCTGAGGACATTGGCATTGAGAATGTACGTGCTGCCAGGATAGTTTCTGCTGCTGTTGCTGCTAGAATGCGTTCATGCTTTTTACAGGCCTGGGTAAATAGTTTATTAGTATCCAATGATTTCAGTAGATTAAATGCTTTAATTTTTTATGTGCATGGTAACTCTCACATTATTTTTGCATGACTGTGATGAGAAAACTTACAAAGATGGAATTTCATGCTAGAATTTTAAATGATATTGGACTTTTTTTTCTCTTTAGTACAAGATTATTCGAGGCTTATATAGTGTGCTTGTTTGTTACAAATTTGGGGATTGATTCAAGGTCTCGGATTTCATCACTTTGGATGCACATTTTCATAAATCCAGTGTTCTAGAGAAAAGGGGTGTTAAACTGGGCATATTTGATTCAAATGTACCCGAAGATCATGAAGAGTGGGAAACCATCGAACAATTGATCACTCATTGTCCACTGGGAAGAAGAAAACTTATTGTAGTTCTAGTCTTCCTGGTTTGCAACCTTGATCGACAATTGCTTGCTAAACTCTATTATATGAGAAATTCTTTGAAAACATGTTTGGTTAGCTATTTTGAAAAAGCAAAATTTCCTACTTGTTTCAAATGAAAATTTTAATGTGCTACATCGACTTTTGTAATTTGTTTATTTATCGTTACTGTTTTTAAAACACTATTGAAAACCTTGTTTTTTAAATAGCTTTCCACGCAAGCATTGTTTTTCACAAAGGGGAAATTGATCCCTCTGGATCATGAAATGATTTGTGAAGTTCGGAATTAAATTTACATTTTATTATGTTATGTTGTAAACATGCTCATTTTTTAGTATTATTTTCTGATTTCATCACAATATTTAAAAAATATTTTGAGAAGAGCAGGGTTGCAAATGTTTTTAAGAGGGTATATGTTTACACCAAAATAATTAAGAAAAGCAAGCCTGAATACTTACTTTCAATTATTTCTTAGAAGCATTGAAGTCAACAATTTAGGTTTATAAGAGTGGTAATAATTGATGGATATAAAAGTGGTAAGAGTGCCTACTTTATTTCTACCTTGCTGGTGGTCTATTATCAATTTTATTTGCCCCCCCCCTTCCCGGTCACACCCCGCACCAGATTACCCTCCTAACCTGGACGGAATGGTGACTGCAGCAGTTACCAACCCTTTTACTGGCACTTACTGCCTATCTTACCTGTTAAATAATACTCAAACCCTGAATACATACATATTAACTCAGGACTTAACACATTTACATCACAGGGTTTCGCAACATTGTTTATACATGGATGTTACAACCTAGTGAGTCCCATCAAGAATACTAGTCACTAGACAGACACATGTGTACTAACTAATACAAGTCTTCAATTACGCTTCCTTCAACCTATTTCTTTGAGTGGCAGAGCAGCAGCACAATAGTCCTTTGGGAACTGACCACTACCTGAAAAAGAAAAACATTCGAAAACGTGAGCTAGAAGCCCAGTGAGTGACTTAATAAAAATATAAATCTCATGCTTAAAACCAAAAGTTGAGAACATAATACTGAAACTAGAGTGTACCAAGCAAACGTGTACATAAAACCTTTAAAACCACCATTAACATCATTATTCCTCAGTTGAGAACGAGTATACATCGCTCTAGCTCCCAACATCTGTTATTGGCTAAGAGACTCATACCTCAGCCTCTCATTCTGATCTGTCTACGTGCTCATGGAGTTTTCTATGTACCGTCAACACCTTAGGTACATTTATTCAGATTCCTTCCTTACCTTTGGTATCTGGCTCACTCAAGCTATCAAGTTCTCGAAAAGCATTTAAAGAATAGTTCTCAAATATAGCATAGAAAACTCTTTAGGATACCTTCCCTACCTTCAATATCTCTTTTAGTATATTTAGGAATACTAACACATGTACTTTGACAATCTTAGGTATTTAAAGCATAGTACATCAAGCTTCATACGACCTTTTAGCTTTAACCCTAATGCATGCTTCATACTTTGCAAAATAAGTTGGCTTAAATCATGTTGAACTAGCTTGTAAAACTATTAGCATGCGTTAGATATGGGAAACATACTTGGAAAACTCATACATTAGTAACATCTTGCGTTGATAAACATTCATAAGCATTAGCAATTCCAAACTATCCTTCTAGCCTAGAAGAAGATATGACTACCTTTATCCTTAGTTGAGAGTGAACTATCAGATCTAACTCTCAATGCTAACCTTAATCGGGGAGAACTCTTTTGCTCAATCCCTCGACGTCGTATTACCTACGTGCACATGGTTATAACTGAGTACCATCATACCTTAGGTACTTGACTAGGATACCTTCTCATTGTCCTTCAGTATCCTTAGGATACCTTCTCATTGTCCTTCAGTATCCGTCATATAACTAGTCATAAACATTTAGTTGAACACTAAAGCTTAGTGCTCAAATCATCATACTAATTCATCCATCATACTGGTTCATCATAAAAATGGAGTTACTTAAACATACTGAAAGTATTTAGACAAGATAACATATCTAAATCATGTCAATTCCATGGAAAACATGCTTTACTTAGCATGAGAAACAGTTTCACAAATATGTTGCTTAGCAATTCATTTAAACACTTAGCATGGGAAATATCTTCAAGAATTCTTAGTTTTTAAATCATTAAAACAGTAAATCATCACATGGTCACTCACAGCTCGTTGGCCTCTTAACGGGTTATACGCCTCTCTTAGCTCTTCTTGGCCTGAAAGGACATAATTTCTGATTAAACTACTTAGAATTCTTAGCAAAATACCTCAAATAGTTCATTTACTAATGCAACTTTCATCATCAAAGACAGCTTTACTAGCGAGATTCTCCTCATGAGCGAGATCCTCATGAGCGATATTCTCCTCATGAGCGAGATCAAGCTTTTCCTAGCAATACTCCCTTACCAGCGATACTCACCTTACCAGCGATACCAGCAATACTCAGCCCAATTTCTAGCGAGATTTCCTTCATTAGCGAGATCCTCATCACAAAATCTCGCTATAATCTCCACAGTGAGCTATTTGCTTGTTCCTCCCAAGCAGCTGGCTGCTTATGCACAGATTCTCTGTTACACTTTAAAAATTCATAACTCAAAATCCAAACTTCTTTTGAAGAAACTTCCTTCTACAAACATGTTTAGAATTGAGTTAGCAACGCTACCTTAAAATTTAAGCTCAAAATTCCTCGTTGTTTAATCTGGAGATTCAAAACTTCATCGTTGGCCCCAATTCAAGCAGCTGTCTGCTTGTTCAACAATTTCTAGTTCAAACTTCAAAATTATATACTCAATTTCCAGGCCTCATCTTAGAAAGTTCCATTCTACAAAGTTGTTCATAACTGATTTATATTACCTCAAATTTTTAGCTCAAAACGCTTCGTAATTTGTCCTGGAGCTTCAATTCTTCACTGATGGCCTAGATTCACCCGAGAAACGAACCCTTCATCTTTATTTTGTCCCTCCGGCCTTATTCCGGCGAGTTTTCCTTCCAGCAACTCAGCCACAGAAAATAGACACACAGAGCTTTTGAATGCTACTGGAATTACACAAATAGCCTAAGTAGTTTGTCCAAACTGACCCAATGAATTCGACCTTCTTGCTTATATTACCGCCCAAAATCCAGCATGAACCCTCCTTGTGCCACCTGGCCCACTATTGATGATGAAGGCTAGGATTTAACAAAAAAAGCTGTCTTTCCCATGAACAGCGATATTAATTAAAATATCAGCAGTTAAATAACTTTCTACTACTTGGAGGTGATGTGCTATGAGGCTGTGAAAAGTTAACCAAGATAATGGGTCAGTTAAGACTTCAACTCAGTGTGTGTGTATATAATCTTTTTATCAAGAAATTGAGAAGTTATGAAGCTTCAACTGAATAAATTAAATTGAAATTACCCTCTGCCATAACCTTACTAAAACCAAAATACACATCACTTACCCTTGAGAAAAAAATAAAAAACAAGAATAACCCCGATAATTGTTGGTCTGAAGAAACGCGGCTTCTTTATAGTTTTATTTCTACAAGCGTGAAGAAATTTCAATTATGGTAATAGTTTAAGTTATATACGAAATATAAAATCTTACGCATAGTTTGTATTTGGAATTTGGAAAATAACCGGAACTGTGTAAAACATCACTTAGCCTGGACATGAAGGAACTTTCTGTTTTTTTCTGTAATGATTTTCCCTGATATCTATGACTTATTATACAATGAAGAGGATCCTGCTAAGTCTATTGTATCACATCATAGGCTCTAGTGATGCAAGACAGACATTCGGAAGCAAATGCAGAGTTGTTGAAGATCTGTTACATTATCCAGATATTTCCTCCTGAGGAGTCCTCGGTATTTATCATGAACCTTCTTAGTAAACTTGTAATTACTCAATTTTTCTGATCTTATTGTCGTTGGTTCTCCAGCCTGAGATGGAGATGTTGACTCTAGGCTTGAAGAAACACTTGAAGGTAGAACAGAGAGAATCGTTAATGAATATGTTTATTGGTGTTTGTGGTAAAGATAGTCATAGCACCGCTGCAGAAGCTCTTGGTTTGGTATGTTCTTAATCCCTTTTATCTCTCTAATTTAAAAAGTTCCATTATTGCTTGGCTTGTAGAGGTGTCTTTCATACCGACTTCAACAAACTTTGTTGGAGGAAGACCTACCCAGGTCTTTTGACGCATGCATTTAGGCATACAGAGAGACTCATTAATTTCTTTAGGTACAAATGATTCATTTTAAAATTTCATCATTGATTTTTATGCAAGAAAAGATACAATGTTTGAATTTTAGGATTGATCTTTTATGAAATTTTGAATGTTGGGAGAATGTAGTCCGTCCTTTCTTCCATCCTTACTTTCTCATGGATTCTGGATGATTTTTATTTTGTTCATGTAAATTCTGCTTGGAGGAGATTTAAATCATCACCCCTTCAGTTGAATTGACTGACATTTCATGTTTCCTTTGAGCTTCAATATGGAAGATTTCTTTGCGACTACTTGATAGATTGTTTTGCACAAATGGAGTTGGAGTCTCTTTCTTTAGCAGGGCTCCCTTTTGAGGACTTGGTTTTTTTAAATGTCCTTGTATTCTTTCATTTTTTTCCCAGGGAAGTTGTTATTATATATGTATAAAGAATTGACTGGGGCAAAACCTCTAAAAAAAATTTGTTTCTTCCTTTAATTTGTAGCTTATAGAAAAATCGATACTAATGACTGGTAGCTGGTTGCAAAAAAATAATGTGGCCTCACTTGTGCTTCAGCCAAGAAAGATAAGGTGTGTGAAAGAAAGCTCAGAGGAAGAAATGAACCACTTTTTTCTTGGTTAATCTTGTTTGTTTGTTTGTCTACTTAAAAGTACTACATCGATTAGGGGTGGAGATTCTAACTTACTACCTCTTAGAAGAAGTAGAGATACCTTAATCATTGTTTTAGGTTCATATGGGCAATTTTACCATACCCATCTGGTTAAGATACAAGTAATGTACACTATGGAGACAGGATCGAATTATCATATTCTTCAAAAAAAAAAAAAAAAAAGGCTTTACTTGTATATGAAGAATTTGAAAAAGAACATCATCCAGCTGATGAGAAGGCATGCTTTTCTTACACTAGGCCTATATCTTTGGAGCAACCTTCAAATAGTCGGCAATTCCTTGCCCTCTAAAGCTCTCAAGAGCAATCTGCATTGTGTATTCGATGTAGCTTGGGGTTTATTTAAACCATCATACTGGCTCATTGTTAAATTGGCTAAAGGATAACATCGTGGTGCAAAGTTGAGATTATTGGGGCCGAGAAAGTGGTGGCGGACTTGCAAAACTTTTGGAAGTAGAGTTGGCTTTTCCTTCTTTGTTTGGGGAAGAAACAACTTTTCATTGATATATGAAAAAAAAGCTCCATGGGACTTGAATGAAGAGGGCTGCTACCAGTCTGACTAAAACTTTTGAAGATTCTTATGGTGATAAAAAAAAAAAAAAAAATACCAATGATACATGGGGCATGATTCTCAAATTTGTGACTTCTCCCAAATTAAAAAATAAAATGAAATAAAATCATATATAGAAGTTTCTGTCGAGGATTTCCAGCTGAATGGAGTGAAACCAAATACAACTCGATATACTTGCACAATTTAATTAGTTCTTGCATAGCCTCTCTATTATTTCAGAAACAGCACGTTCATCCAGCTTGAGCAGTTCATCAAACCTTGGAAACTGCAAAATTTTTGCATTTGCATGTAATAGAAAAAAAAAGGTGCTCGCTTAGATTGCTACAATGCCTTTTGAAGGACAAAAAGACTCAATATTTCTTCCAGCCGAAAGCCAGATAACTGCTTTAGAATTATGGAAGCTATTGTTGGTCTTCTACCAAAAAGAATTAGGCTTATGCATTAATTTTCAAACCTATTTGACAATGAGGAACATAATTCCGAACTTCAGAGCTCCAACTTCCGTACGTCCATCCCTTAGAAATTTTCTAGGCTAAAGGCCATCTAACCAAAGTTTTCAAGCCGCTACTCTTTGCTTGTTCATTCTGTCTCTGAAATGAAGGGAGAAATTTCTCGCATCTGAAGACCACAAACTTCAATGAGAGATGAAAATTGGGTAGGTACAGAATGTTTTGTTTTACTAAAAGGAAGAGATTCAGAATTAGAACAAGGAACATCTAATTTAGAAGGAGACTCCTTTCCACAATGCTGAAAAATTCATCCAAAAGCTTCAACATGAGAATTATCAAGTTCATCATATAAGTGATTACGCACAGGCTTCAAATCAGACTCCACATTGCTCAGACTTCTGACTCCAATCAAATTCATCCACACATGGAAGAGGAGGCTGAGGGGGAGAAGGATCTTTCGTTGAATGAAATCCTCCTTTGATTAAGGCTGTCTTTGAACCATCAGGAGGAAATTCATTATGACAGCTATGGTTGAAAGAGAAAGGTTGTGATGTTCCAAAAAATTTTGGTGGCGTTAATAGCTGTATATTTTTCTGAGAACATGATTTTTCTGTTGCATTTGAATTATGAGAAGAATTCTCATAGTCAGTCCCCTGTTTTTGCCAATAGAATAATGGACAGGCTTCATTTTTAGCTTCTTGGATCTTGGAGGAATTGTTGAAATGAAAAAACAAAGAGGATTCGCGAGGGGTTGTCTTGGAAACAGGAAGCGCCTCTTGGATCCTTCGTTAATGGATGGAGCATTAACTACCGAGATATAATTGGAGAGGGCATTTAAGGGTACCTTGATTAATTAATCATTGGATGGATTAGCCAAGAAATATATGGTAATGATGATACCAAAGTGTACTGCATTTGTGAAGAGTTACACGATTCCATGTAGAATCATTTCTAATGTTCTTCGGTTTTGAATTGATTTGTTCAATGCTCTTCGTTTGTTGATATATAGTCTGTCTATAAACATACATTGATTTATTGAAGTCAGTCTCTCCATTTTTTTTTCAAAGACAAATAATGCTTAGTTTTAGTTGTATTTGACAGGGAAAAAAGAGATAACCATGTACTAGTATTTTTCCAAGGGAGCTAGAGTTATTTATTAATTACGACGCTCTCATAATTTACTTGTATTTCTATGATTTTTTTTTTCTCTGCGACAGATGCACAGTATTATTTTGTGGTTGGGTAAGAATCCTGGGTATTGTTATTTTGAGGATTGCAATTATACTCGAAAATTTTGAAAGGGGATGTCGTTTGTTACGGAACTTCTCATATAATCAGATCATATCTACTATTGTCAAGTACCTTGGTCTGAGAACCCACACTTTTCAGGAGTGATATCCCCCTCCCCTCCTCCTCAAGTTTAGCAGTTGGTTTGTTTATACTGTTCCTTTGGGAGCTTTTCACGATTCCTATGGCCATGAGTTGTGTCCATGGTGATTGTAGAGAAATCTTTTAGAATTTCTTTTTGACATTTATACTTAGACTTAGTTGAGTGAGTCAAGGTTTAGACTATTTTACACCGAGGTGTGGTGCATTTCTTGGTAAGGAGGATTCCAAGACAATAGACCAACAGCTACTATGTCTATCTTCCTTCATCGAACATGTTCTTTCAAACAGTATGAATGGTCTCCTAGCCACTCTCTTCACTGAGCTTGGTGTCAGCATTTGCACTTTTAACAATTATATAGTCTAATCTTTTGTTTTGGTCAGTTGGAAGATCTTCAAATCTTTCTTGGTTCTCTATCTGTTCTACATAACTTTTAACTCGAACTTTTTTTCTTTTTGTTTCCTGTATATAACTGTTTTTTCACTTTCTGCTGGTGTTGGTTTTTTGGGTTGTTTTGGGTATTTCCTTTGGTTTGAGCACTTTGGTGCTCTGTCCAATTTTATTAATTTTGTATTAGGATTTTTTTTTGGTTGCAATTTGGGTGTTTTTAAAGACTTAATTTCATTACTAGTTCATATTTCAGTATTTCTTTTTATGACATGAAAACTTCAATGTTAAAATCATAGAAGATCGACTTTTTGTTTGTTTGTTTTTCTTTTCTTTTCTTCTTTGCTATCAAAAAATAAAATATTAGAAGTGTGAGGTGAGGGTTCATACTTTTCTATCTAATGTGTTTTAGTTCTACAATCTTGAGAGTGAGGATTGAAGCTATAAGGTAATAAGTACGCTAAAAAAGAAAAAACAGTATATCCACCAAGTTATGTTCATCAACAGTTTTTATTTTTTGTTTTTTCTCTCGAGAAAATGTTCATAAAGAGGTTATTAATGCTTTAATTGTTTTGGAGCACATTGGGGGTGAGAGAATTTGAACCATATCTCTTAGTCTACAATACATATGATGTTAAATGAGCTAAGTTCCTGTGTACCTTCTGTCAGGTTGACCATTCCTTAGATGATAAAAATGTGTTAATGTTACATAATATTATTTTATTCTACAAAATGGAATATATGTAACTAGTTATTGTCTATATTCACTAAAGTAAATATAACTCAATGGTAATGAGCGTGTTCCTATCCTTGATGCAATACTCTAGGAAAGAATTATGATCTATATTCATCGTGTTTGATTGCTAGCATATGTTATTCATCAATAATAGATTTTTGCCCCTTTTTTTTGCATGAAGGTGCTTCCTCCAAATATTGGGAATTGATATCATCAAAGCGTTTGGTCCTGAACATGTCCATATACTCTTTAAGTAGGCTTCTAACTCCTGACATTTTCTTCTAAGAGCCATATCTTACCAATCATAACTTAGTAGAAATTATTGTGATCAAGTTTAGTATTATTCATTCATTGATGTTTTATTTGATTCTTGAATAATAGAATTATGAAATTAGATGCTGAAAGTTTTTCCGTTAATGTAGATTAATGCATATTTAAGTGCTCAACAAATATCAATGAACGATATTGTACGCTGTAGATGATAAAATTAGTGTTACATTTTCGTAATCATATGAAGAATTGCAATAATCATTATGCAATGTTTGCTTTATCGTATGGCATTTTATTTTTAAAAACAATGCAGGCTTTAAAGACGAATGAAACTTGGTTATTCTGAAATTAGTGAATAGTTTTTGTCATATAAATCATGAGTATAGAAGATTCTAATAAATTGTACTTAAAGGTATGAATCTTCCATTCTATTTGTTCAACTAAAAAAAAAATAAGTAAACAAATTTCGCACAATATTTGAAATTTACAAACGAAAATGTTCAATTTTGTTAAATAGTTTATGGAAGTTGACATGACAATAATAATAACAACAATAATACAAAACAAAAAATCTCTTTCCCGTCTCCCATACCCTCCTTTGACCAAACCACTCTCACTATCTCCATAAAAAGGCTAAACTGAAAATTTCATAACCAAATTTGACATTTTAAAAGTTCAGGGATTCAAGAGGGTCAAACTATAGTTATAAAAGGAAGAAGATAGTTTACTCCAATTTAAAGCAAGAAAAGATGTAGAATCTACACAGGATTGAAGGGACAGTTGCAAGAATAGGGGAGAAAAAGAGACTAGTGTATCAACAATTATATTAATTGTATATTTGATGTATTTTGCATTTTGTATATTGATCAATTGATTTATGAAATATAAATTATATCGTTTATACAATTGTTATACCAAATTTATTTGTCAATGTTTGTTCGTGCATTTCTTGTTATTCGTGGACTTAAATTTGAAATCTCATTCGTTCGTTTAATTTTACTAGTACATTGTTATTAACTTATAATGATTTAATTCTCATTTTATTGGCAACCATTCTCATTAAAGTATTGTAAAGGACTGATAACATATGACCTTCAATTGCTAATAAAACGAGAGTCTAGAAAATAAATGATACCTTCACATTTTGGGGCAAACCTTCAATCTTATGTTAACTTCAATTGCTAACATATGACCTTCAATTGAATTAAGCTCAATTTGACATGATAACTTCACATTTGGTGAATCAACAAAGCTCAAACATGATTAAAATGCATTTAATGCTTAATTACAAAAAAATCATGTTTAAAAGGAACTAAACATGTCTAACTCGCTTCCTAATGCTCCCAAAGCCAATCCAGACTCAATTGCTAAATTGTTTATAAGCCATAGTCTTCCGTTGTGGGGTGAATATATATAGCACATTCTGAAAGAAACTTTCACAAGCGAAAGAATAGTTCACATTTAAAATTAATAATGATTATAGCAAGACCACTTCTAATCAACCATTAACAAACTTAAACAGACTGACTAATACAACTGTAAAATTTAACTATTGACAACACATTCCCATCTTGTTTCAATGCAACTTTCAACAATAACATTGCTATAGACCCCACATCGATTTCTAAGACTCCATTTGATAATTATTTTGTTTTTTGTTTTTGGTTTTTGAAAATTAAGCTTATTTCCTCCCAATTTCTTACAATGACTTGCATCTTTTTAAGTACAATGGTTGAATTCTTAACCAAATTCCAAAAACAAAAATAAGTTTTCAAAGGGTATTTTTTTTATTTTTAGTTTTAAAATTTGACTTAGTTTTCTAAACCATTGGTAAAAAGAAGATAACAAAGGAAAAAATTTGATGGTAAAAATAGTGTCTATAGACTTAATTTTTAAAAGCTATAACTAAAAACTAAATGGTTACCAAATGGGGCTAAAACCATATCATTCATATATCCCATCACACCCATTTCAAATGCAATTTCCACCTTACAATCTTCTCCTTGAAGAGATGGCCAATGAGGCACTTGTGGAGGAGTGTAAAGATTTCACCAGGTCTTGCAAGACACCAACCAAATAAGAATGGTTATGGGAAAGTTCAGAATGATGAGGCAAAGGATGCCATTGAATACAATAATACAGGCTTTAGATGGAAGAGGTTTTGGAAAGAGGGCTTCCTCTAGATTGGTATACATGAAAAAGATAGGCTGGAATATCGGTAAATTTGGCACCTTCTCGGTCAGCTTGGCCCCCAAGTAGCAACGACGGACATCCCATAACTTTGAAATCCTTTAATTTGGTGAGGCATAGCATGGTTTCTCTTGAAGGCAATTGTTTCAGATTTTTGCAACGAACCAGATCCAAAGTTTCCAAACATGTAAGCTTTTTCAACCATTCAGGAAGAACTTCAATGCCATGAAAATTTTCGATGGCTAAAATCTTCAAGGCAGTGAGATGCTGAAGTTGTTGAGGAAGTTGAGTTGCATTTCTCAGGCCATCATTCAAATAAAGTTTCGTAAGAGAAGGCAAGTGCAGGAAAGGGCTATAATCATAATCCTGTATGCATCCTGTAATCATCATCGTCTTTAAGTTAGGGAGGCGAGCTAATCCCTTTGGTAACTTTTTTAACTCATCTATTGTTAAAACAGACAGGTTATGCATCTTCTCTACATTTAAGGTAAGGTTAGGACAGCTGGATATTATCACATCATGAACAGATTTGCAACATTCTAATCCATTTGGCAGTTTTGCCAATTTGCCACATCTATCCAACTTTAGAGTTTGAAGAGAACCAAAATGATTTGATTCATTATTTGCCACTTCTAATTCCCATTGCTCTAGGTTGCACATCCAACCTAAGTCAAATTTCTTCAACTTGGGAAAATAATCCCTTTGGTTGGAGTCGTTTCCATAAAACTCGCTCCCTATACTTCTCACACTATCCATGAAACAAATTCCAAGTTCTTTCAAGTTGGGTAATTGTCCAAGTACTGGAAGCCTTTCACATTTTGTACAACCATACAAACATAGGAACATCAAATTTTCGACAAAAGTAGCAGTAGGCAAAAATTTCCCTCCAAAGTTGGTAATTTTCAAAGAACAGAGGTTTTTGTGTGGTTGAAGTCCCTCCAAAACTTCTGAGTCATTGTAGTTGCTACCTTCTCTTAAAAAGTCTATACTCCATTCAAATGTTAGCTCACGTAAATTCTTCTTATCGGCCAATTTCGCAGCTATTGCTTCTTCTTTACTTTTCACTTGCTCGAGATTTGAAAGTCGCAATTGACCCTTCAAATTTTTCAAATTTCCAAGTTCTTCAATTTTACAACCTTCCTCAAACCCTACTACAAACCCAGACAACGTTTGAAGATGAATCAGCTCACCCATATGAGATGGCATTTGCCTTATATTGTAATCGTCATGGAAATCTAGATGTCGTAATCTAACCAAATTTCTCAAACTCCTTGGAACATTTTCTATACTTCCAAGCTTTAGTGTTTGCAAATTGTAAAGCGTCGTAATAGCATTGGGAAGAACCCACCTTGGACATAATGAAATGTCGAGGTATCTCAAGTGTTTCAACTTACCAATTAAGTTTGGTAAGCTATTCATCAGTAAGGAATTCACTTCTAAAACACGCAAGAAAAGACAGTCTGCAAGCTTATCATGGAACTCTTGGTTATAGGAAATTAAGGTGCGCAACTTTCTTGTCATTTTCCCATTACAATGAGTAGGATCTAATACCAACTTTTGATGATTTGACGAAATGGCAAAGGCAACATCATGTATTAGATCATGTATCTTAAAGTGAGTAATTCTCCCATACTTATCCTTGACAACATCTTGAAATAAGGAGCGAGATAATAGGAAGTTGAAGTGCACTTCTCCCATATCCTCCATCATTGTGTTTTCTCCTTCTTGTGGTTGAATAAACCCTTGTGCTATCCACATTCTAATCAAGTTTTCTTTGACAATTTCACAATCTTTAGGAAAATTTGAGCAATAGGTGAAACACTGTTTTTCCACGAAGGGTAGACGGTCCACACTTAATTGTAATATCGATAACACAAAACTTTTTTGTTTCATTGGAATTTCTCTTACTACACTTTCAAGTGTGGTCTCCCATCTATCAATGTCTCCTTCAAATTCCACGGCCCCTCCCAAAACTTTTGCAACTAGCGGTATGCCATCAATTTTTTGAAGCAACTTTATTCGAATAGCCTCCAACTTTGGAGTCATTTTTACTCCATTTGCATTTGCACTTCTCTTAAATAAGGACCAACATTGATCTTTGGGTAATTTTTCCAAACGATAACCGGAAACCGTCCCCATAATGTTTGCAACTTCATCCAACCTTGTAGTTACCATAACGGTGATTCCAAATTTCCCAACTATCTCTTTCAAACAATCTTCTAACTCTTCCCACAACTTAGAATTTTCATTCCAAACATCATCCAAAACAAGGAAACATCTTTTGTCTAGCAACTCCTTTTGAAGCCTTCGAAGTAAAGTTTCCCTTTTGGTTGGAACTTTATCCGTTAAACTTTCCAAAATTGCTACCAAAATCTCGTTGATGTCGAAGCGTTCCGACGCACATATCCATATTGTTTCATGAAAATGTTTCTTGATCAACTCATGACGAAAAACCAACTTTGCCAAAGTTGTTTTTCCTACTCCACCCATCCCTACAATCGGTATAATCAACAAAGGATGCTCGTAGTCATCACTGCTAGAGCCAATCACCAATCTCAATATGTCTAAAACTTCAGTTTCCCTTCCCACAACATCAAAATTGAGAATCGAAGTCGTTTCTCTAATCTGCCTAAGATTATTACCCTCGTTTTCTTTCTCCATGGATTTCTTCCCAACAAGCCTTAAAGGAACAGAGTTGCAATAATGTTCTTTTAACATTTTAGTAATTTTCTTCATGTTATTGGCCATATCATGACGAACAAGAGGGTTAAGAACAGAGGAACATGCGAAATTATTACATACCCTTGAAGTTGTTTCCACATTTCGTCGAAGATCTTCATAAGAAAGCTCATCCAAAAGATCCTCAGCTTCACAAACGATATCTTCAAGGCCATCTACCCATCTCTTCACCGATTCGTTGCGTAGTATTTCCATATCTATATCGCGCAAAAGGGCTCCGGCGTCGAGTAGCCATTTGCTTAGCTTTGAAAGCTCATCTTCCAAACCCCAAGCAATAGAAATTTTCTGAGCAGCAACTTTCACCGTTCTCTTCAACGTCTCTTGAACAGCAAATGTCCACAAGAATTCAGCCATCTTGTCTTGCCCTTTACTTTTCTCAAAGAGGAGTAGTTCAAGATGAGGGGGAAAAATAAATATTTTATCCAATTTACATTTTTCAACTATGGTTGTTGGTCTTTTCAAATCATCATTCATTTCTCTCATCTGTAATCTTATTATTTCTTTGCAATGCCACCACATATTTTGTTCTTGCAATCCACGGCATAATTGTTCACGATGCAAATTTCATCGTTTTGAATACTAAATTAGTATTCGTCATCTTTTGGGTGTTTAGTTCCAAGGATCATTTGATTCGTGGATTTTCTATATGAAATTGATAAATATATTGTCAAATTCGAAAGGATAAGGTACAGCCCAAGCTGAAAACTAAGTCGACGCAATGAAGTAAATGAGCTCGATGAGAGAGTATATTTATTTTCATAAGTGAAGAAAGTGGAAAGCTCTTTTCTGACTTTGATTTGCAGATCGATCAAAATAGACGAAAAAGAAGGGGTTACATTCATTTCATTTTTTTTGTTCCACCGTTGTCAATAAGATGAGTTATTTCACATCTTTATTTCTCACGGACGAATTTTAATTTTTCAAAACAGTGGGTTTTCTCTTTTTTCCTCTCCGTTCGTTTGTTTTTTAAATTTTATGTATAATTTTATTTTGAACATAGTTGAATAATTAAATAATAGAAAAATCCAAAAAACATATTTACATTTTATAGCAAAATTTCTAAGAGTATTTTGTACTTTTGGAACTTTTTGCTATAAAGTGTAAATATTTTTAAATATTTTTTATATTTAAAAATGCCTCATTTATTTTAATAAATCAATAGTGAAATATTCAAATATTTACTTAACTTATTTTTATAATAAAAATGCATTAAATGAATGTAATTACTATTTTGCATAAATTATTAATTAATTAACTAACCATATCTAAAATATATTTAAATAATTAACTAAGATTATTTAAGGTTAGTTAGTACAAAAATTTATTTCTCAATTATTAATTGATTATTTTTTTATTAATCAATCAATTATTTATTGAGATTAATTTTAATTTGATCTTTCATTATGAACATATAATCATTATTTATCATTTATACTCAGTTAATTACTAATTATGATTAATTTTTATTAATTCAGTCATTATTAATATATCACATTTATAAAACTTTTTTTTAATATTATTTATTACTATATCATATTTTTATCTCATTTTTCACTTTTTACATAATATATGGTTCACTAAAATATATTTTCTTATATTATTCCATTAGAATCGAAAGTATTAATGTTGAACTTAATTAGTTGTAAAAATTATTAATTATTAGATTTAATTAATTTTCCGTTCATAAAATATATTAATGGGTTAATTTTAATTGTAAATTATTTAATTTTCAAATATTTATAATTAACATTCTTATTGATGTTTAATTAATTAATCTATAAAAAAAATTGTCAATATATTTGTTGAAGGAGAAGTTTTGTACAATTTACAAATTATCACGTCATTTACTAAAATAATGATGAAATTCCAAATAATTAAATTTGGGACTATTTAGAAGTTGACGTGTGTCCCAAATTGGAGTTGAAGACATAAATTGGAAAATTTTGATGATGCCACGTGTTTTCATCATGACCGTCGGATTGCATAAATTAATTCGACCTAATTTGATATTATTTTTTTGGGCTAAAAGTTAAATTGAACCGAAGAATATGCTTAATTTGGCCTAAATATCAAATAAGTCCCAAGTCCAATTAATTGGGTTCAAGGGCCAGGTCCATGGACCAACCAAGCCCAAACCCACGAAGCTCACTAGAGAAGTCTATAAATAGAGGGGTTCTCTTCGTTTGTGGGGGTCAGAAATTTTACAATCCAGAGAGCCTGGAAAGAATCCTCCAAACAATCAGAAGACTCCCTAACTCCTAAAGTTGACCACACTCTTTAAAAGACACAAAGACTTTCCAAGACTTACCAAGTACTAGAGATCGAACCACAATGCATCAAATCAACATCAACATCAACACAAGTTCAACACCACAAAACAAGTTTCTCCTGAAACCTCATGCGAACAAACTGGCACGCTCGATGAGACATTTCTACCTCTTATCTCTCTCAACATTTAAACAAATCAATGACACCAAAGAAAGTTGCACATCCAAAGCAACTACTATAACCAACTCTTATATAGGATTTGTTACTCAGAATCACTCGAAGGAAATCTTGGATGAGCAAGAACAAGTCTTTGTCACCACGGAGAAAATCTGAGAACAACTGATGGAATTTCCTAAAGATGGGATTGTCATCAGAGAAAATCCCTTATTCGACAACTGTGCTCTTGCTTCTGGTCAATCAGAGAAAGAGTCAAACTTTGATGTAGTGTTTGTCATGATGGCTGACGTAATGGCTGAGTCGATCATCGCAGAGATGGAGAGAAAAATAGATCTCTTAATGAAAGTTGTTGAAGAGCGAGACCATGAAATCGTCGCCTTAAGACATCAAATGCAGGCTCGAAAAACTACTGAGTCAACTCGAACTCCTGCTGTTAAAGCCAATGACAAAGGGAAAACTGTGTTACAGGAAAACCAGTTGCAATAATCTACCTCTGTTGTCTTCCTGTCGGTTCACAACTGCAAAATATGATTACAAACTCCATAAGGACTCAGTACGGAGGACCTTCACAATATTCTTTTATATACTCCAAGCCGTACACCAAGAGAATCGACAACCTGAGAATGCCAGCCGGGTACCGACCTCCAAAGTTCCAGCAGTTCGATGGAAAAGGCAATCCAAAACAACATGTTACTCACTTCATTGAAACCTGTAAAAATGCAGGAACCAAAGGAAACCTACTGATCAAGCAGTTTGTCCAAACCTTGAAAGTAAACACTTTCGACTGGTACACTGTCTAAAGCCAGAAGTGATTGACAGTTGGGAATAGCCAAAAATAGAGTTCCTGAACCGCTTCTATAGCACAAGGCGCACTGTTAGCATGATGAAGCTGATGAACACCAAACAGCAAAAGGGAGAGCCGGTCATCGACTATATGAATCGATGGAGTGCTTTAAGTCTAGATTGTAAAGATAGACTCACGGAGTTATCCGTAGTGGAGATGTGCACCCAAGACATGCACTGGAAGCTTATCTACATCCTACAAGGAAACCTCGTACATTTGAGTTGTTGGTGACACACGCTCATGAGATGGAGATGAGCATCGTCAATAGGGGAACTAAAGATTTCCTAGTCCCTAAAAGGAGAAAAGACAAGAATGGAACCAAGGGCACTAAAAAAATTGTAGATAGTGCCACCAAAGAATCTTTGGTCATTCATGCAATTCCAATGAAATTTTCCTCTGAAGGAAATCAAACAAAATTTAAAAGAAAACACAATGAGGGCGAGAAGCGTTGCCCAACTCTTAAAGAAAGATAGGAAAAGGTTTTTCCATTCCCTGACTCTGATGTTGCAGACATGGTGGAGCAACTATTGAGAAACAATTCATCTAACTACCGGAATGCAAGTGATTAGAGCAGTTAGAAAGAATAGATGATCCTAACTATTGCAAATATCACCAGGTCGTTAACCACCCAATTGAGAAATGTTTCGTGCTAAAGGAGTTAATTCTAAGGTTGGGTCATGAAAAGAAGATTGAGCTGGATCTTAATGAAGTAGTTCAAACAAATCATACTGAAGTAGCGATGACTTCAAGTATTCTAACATTGACTGTGTTGTATGATAAAAGAGAAAGCTTGATGCAGTTCAAGACCTTCAAGCCTATAATTGTTCAGTCCCAACAAGAGGTTCTAACGACGGACTCCCAAAACAAACACGAGTCTATTAAAGATGATGGCAAAGATTGGATCCTCGTGACTCGTCGAAAGAGAGGAAAGTCGAATTCCACCCAAAAGAAGTTGCGCTTCCATCAAAATTACAGAAGAGAAAGTAAGGCCAAGAGACACAAAGGGAGAAAGAAGACATGGAAGACTAAGCTCGTGCAAGAAGAAGACGAGGACTCCCGTCAACTTTGACAATCGATAACTTTGGCAAAATTCTTCCTAAGAAACTTCCTTAGTAGTCATCCAGAGAAAGTATTAGAAGTTATTGCATGTTATGCTGTCACATAGCGGAAGTCGATAACAACCATGTAACTGTTGATGAAGTCGGTGATTCAAAAGAAACTGAGCAAAGATCTTCTATCTTCATTCGTATCAAGTTATCACTATTCAATTTTCGGTCTTCCAAAGATTGAGTATGACCACAAAAGAAGAAGAAAAATAATGTCCAATGTTTACTTCTACTCGAACTTCAACCTTCAAAAGGTTAAGTATCTCCACATCAAAGATAAAACGACCTTCAACTTCTGTTTTGATCGTCTCAAGATGATAAGTGATCAACATGAAATAAGGATGAAAACATTGAAGGAAAAATCATTACATGAAGAGAACAACAACGAGAAGATTCACTATTGTGTCCATTCACGCATGGAAAGGAAGTTGTCTGTCTATATAAATACAGAAGGTTCCTTGATGGTGAAGCCAAAGCTTATCATACTGATGAATCCAAGAAATGAAGAGGATGATCAAAACCATGATGAATAAGCATCTGAAATTTAAATATAGAAACTCCTTATCGCAAGAACCTATATTGCATGTTGCTCCTAGACCACATGAGCTTAAAAGGTGAATGACAAAAAAAAAAAAAAAAATCCTTATCGTAAGAGTATAAACTACACGTTGCTCCTGACCCGTGTGAACTTAAAAGGTGAAGGGCCCAAGAAAGAAAATCTTTAGAACTACGTTATGAATTGATTCCTGTCGTTAAAAAGGATATGTAGGCAACTTTAAGAAACTTTAAGTTCAGTCCTGAAAAAAAAAATCCTCTTAAACTACGTTATGACTTGATCCATTTCTTCAAGGCTACGTAGGCAATTTAAAGAATTTTAAGTTCAGTCTATAAAAAAGGGTACCATAATCACCTTCCGGGTGGCACTACAAAATTAATGTTGTTCATTCTAACTAAGGAGTGCAACTCTAAACTAAAGATGTTCTTTCCTACTGGAGGAAACATGAAAAATTGAAGACGTTCGGCCCTTGTAAAGATGTCAGATTCGTTGATGCTTTTCAAATTCAAGCGCAAAGGATTCATTGATGCTTTATCAAGCTTAAGTTTTGAGGATTCATCGATGTTTCATCTTCATGCTCAAATTTAGAGGCTTTGCAATGTCATCTTCATGTTTCAGTCGTGAAGTCAAGCTTAATGCGGAAGACAAAAAAAAGTTAAGCCCGATGTGGGGGGTGGAAGACCAAGTCCGGTTCACCTGGCTCTGCTTCATCTGCAAAATCACGTCTCGTCTGCCTGGCTCTACCTTATATGCGAGATCAAGTCTGGTCTGCTTGGCTTTGCCTTATATGCAAGATCAATTTCGATCCTTATGGCTCTGCCTTATATGCAAGATTTGAAGGAAATCAAAACAAAGATCCTTTGAGCAGCGGAAGTAGATCGTTCCAAATTCCATTCAGAATGAACACAACAATTACAATATTAAACGGAAACGAATAGATTATGCATAAATAGAAATTACTGTATGCTACAAGAAAATACAAGGGATAGAGTATGCGTACCTTTGAAGAACTATTCTTTAAGTATCCCTCGATCGATTTCCTATGCGTCCAACGATGCACTCGAATGCAACGAACGGAATAGCCAACAACACGAACAACTGGATGCACCTCGAACCCAATCGAGTCCAATTCGATTCGCGAACGGATTTAGAACACCACCACAAGTGTTACCTTGGCATTCTCGATGTAAGAATCCATGAGTTGTGGGCTCTGTATGATCTTGGATTGAGGAAGACAGGAGGTAGACGATCAAGTAAGTGGGAGATGAAGACTATCTATCGTATAGACGATGTACTCGATCGTTTAGAAGATGAAGCCTATCATATAGACTTTGCTACTCGATCGTGTAGCAACAATCAATCAGTAACTATCGTATAGTCAACTCTTAGCTTGATCGTGTATGCTCTCAACAATATCGCTTAGTAAAAACACTTTTTACTTAATAACCTTTTTCGTGAGATTAATCCAAATTGAATCAACTTTTAATTTTGAAAAACAATTTTCCTTTTATCTCATGGTTACCATAAAACTTCTAATAACCTCCAGTTATTAGAGAAAAAGAAGTAATTATCATATAATTAATATATTATAAATAAATATGATAACCAAGTTATCATATTATATTTATAACCTATAGTTTTAATATTTAATCATATGAAACATATAAACTATAGTTCTTTTTCTATTTTATGATACTTAATATAAATAATATTTATATTAATTCCTCCAATTAATGTATCTAATACATCATATCAATTATATCACATATAAATTAATTTCCTCTTGTTAATTTGAACACTTCAAACTAACCCAAAATATGATTCTCAACTTGAACCCATTGAACTACCAAGGGGACCTCATGGACCTATAGTTTGAAGCTCCAACAGTACGTGAATAACTAACTAAACTCTTTAGTCACGAGATCCACCATCCATTAACAGTTGGTTACTCTACTAAAGACCGACAGCTGCACTCTTCGCACTATAGATATATTTCTGTGTCCATATAACCAATCAACAATGCGATGACCCTTCACAAATCGCTCGTAAGTACGACTGACCAATTTACCATTTTACCCCTGTAGTTACATCTAACTTCTTAAGTACCACTGATTCATCTAATGAACAATAAGTCATAGTCCTACTATGACTAAGTCCTCTAATCCAAAGAGAGGGTGTGGCCACTATGTTCAAGACCCGGAATCAGCCCTTAAGAGAGTAATTTATCTACTTACCGCTGCTTCGGGGAATGAGTGAATTCCGTCTTGTGTAGTTGAGTTCCCAGCTCCCCAATTAGACGAATCCCCAAAAAGGTAGATTTGTTGAGTTGACAATCTAGCCACTCTCACTCATACTAATCAAAGGACCGCCCTCATAAGCAGGAGTTCCCAACTCACTCAGGATTAAGGTCATGTCACCTATGGTCATTTTAATGAAATGTAAGTCTCAGTTATCAACGACGTTATATAAAGAGACTAATCATCTCGTGGTCTGGTCTTATATAAACTCTTTGTATAGGACATCCCCACTCGCATGTCTCCACATGAATGGTCAGGATTAGATCGTTTGTAGCACTTTATAACACCTGTAACATCTACAAAGCGGGCCGTATCCATAGTGTCACTAGGATAAGGTATCCCTCCTTTATCCATCTACTACAGACCATTTAGGTTATTACTTAAGGCATGATCCACTTGTATGTCTCACATACATGCTTAAGTTACATGCAATAATCACGAATCTTAGTTCATTGGATATGAGTAAATGCATATAAAATAACATTTATTTTATTAATAATAATGTGTACAAAATGTTTACAAACTATGAGACTACTAGGAGAATTAGGACACCAATTCCAACAATCTCCCACTTGTCCTAATGCCTTGGAAGACTAATTTACAATACATAAAAACAGTACAATATACAATAAACTACGACATACTCTATACCCCTGTATCATCTCTCACTTGCTCCAGACAAGGTGTCGCATGTCCTGTAGACCTAGACTCTCCAAATGACCATCAAACACTTTAGCCTTGAGAGCCTTTGTAAACAGATCAACAACATTGTGCTTCGATGCAATCTTCGTGACTATCACATCACCGCGATGACAATCTCCCTGATCAAATGATACTTCTGTTCGATATGTTTGCCTCTTCATAACTCCAAGGTTCCTTAGAATTTGCCACAGCCCCGGTGTTATCACAATAAAGAGTGATCGACAAAGACATATTTGGAACAACTTCCAAATTTGTAAGGAACTTCCTAAGCCAAACAACCTCTTTAGCAACTTCATAAGCGGCTACGTATTCGACTTCCATAGCGGAGTCCGCGATGCATCCTTGCTTGATGCTTCGCCAAACTACAGCCCTTCCATTCAGAGTGAATATTGACCCTGATGTCGATTTTCGAGAATCTCTATCAGTCTGAAAGTTAAAGTTTGTGTATCCAGTAAGGATCAAATCCTTATCTCCATACACAAGCATATAGTCTCTCGTTCTTCGAAGATACTTGAGAATCATTTTGACCGCCGTCTAGTGATCTAATCCTAGATTGGACTGATATCGACTGAAAATCTCTACTGCATAGCAAATGTCAAGTCTAGTACATAACATTGCATACATGAGGCTTCCAACAACCGAAGCATAGGAAATCCGTCTCATTTCCTCAATCTCTTGAGGTGTCTTAAGACATTGTTCCTTAGAAAAAATAATTCCATGCGTGAAGAGTAATAAACCCCTCTTGGAATTCTGCATCGAGTACCTGATCAACATCTTGTCAATGTACGAAGCCTGAGACAAAGCCAACCTCTTGTTCTTATGATTCCCAATGATCTGGATCCTTAAAACGTACTGCGCCTCTCCCAAATCTTTCATTTGGAATTGGGCGGCTAGCCACGTTTTAATGCCAGTCAGAAAACCTACATCATTCCCAATGAGTAGGATATCATCCACATACAACACCACATACAACACTAGGAAAGCTACTGAGTTGTTGATGATTTTCTTGTAAACACAAGGCTCATCAACATTTTGATCAAAGCCAAATGATTTGATCGCACTATCAAATCTAATGTTCCACGATCTAGATGTTTGTTTTAGCCCATAAATAGACCTATTAAGCTTGCAAACTTGTTGCTCTTGATCTGGAACAATGAAACCATCTGGTTGAGCCACGTGGATGGTCTCCTTAAGATTACCATTAAGAAATGCAGTCTTGACGTCAATTTTCCATATCTCTAAAAGGCACGATAAATCATGGGATTGTGTTGTCTAAATCCTCTGTTTCAAACTTAACTTGTTTCACTGATGCAAATTGGGCTAGTTGCCCAGATGACAAACGTAGCACAAGCGGTTTTTGTGTTTTTCTTGGTGTGAGTTTAGTTTCTTGGAGTTCTTCCAAACAGAAGGTGGTTTCTTGCTCGAGTGCTAAATTTGAATATAAGAGAATGTCGAACGGAGCTGTTGAATTGTCATGGGTTCAATCTCTTTTGTCTGAAATTGGTCTTTGTAATCAGCCTCTTCCCTTGTTGCTTTGAATTGTCATGGGTTCAAAATCTGTGTCAAACTTGTTGATTCGGATAATCAACTCGCTGATATTATGACCAAGGCTCTCCCATCTCCTCGGTTTCTCAGCCTTAAGACCAAGCTCACAGTTTCTTCAGCCCCTATTTCGCCTGCGAGAGGATGATAAAATGAGTTTTCCCTTTATTTTCCCTCTTTTATTTTTTGATTATTTGTATAATCTTTCTGTTATTTTTGGATTGTATTTTTCCTTTTGTTTCGGTTATTGCTTTCTCCTATCAGTGCTTGACATTTGGCACTCAAACACTTATTAAATATCATCTGAATGAGCAGTGCTCTTCATTGAGTGATTCTACCATTTTTGCCTTTCAAGCTCTCTTCTTCTTTTTCATATTATGTAGGCATGGGCAAAATGGACTTTTTTTTTCCCTCTTTCTCAATTGTTGCAATTAAGCTCCGTTTCAGCCCGTTTTAGCTCCATTTCGTCAGGACCCATTCTACCCTTTAGGTGCTTAGAACCTATAAACTAATCAAATAAATACATAAAATCCAAGAACAATCAAATTGAGTGGAGCAAGATAACATATTTTCGGTGCTATCATATTTCCAAATACAACCTTAAAAGTTACTACATACTCAAATTTCTCTTATTATTGTTATTGTTGTTTTTGTTATTATTGTTGTTTTTCTTCTTCTTCTTGTTGATACACTTGATACCACTTGATACGTTTGATACGCTTGATACAATACTGATGTACACTCGATACCCCTTGATACGTTTGATACACTACTGATGTACATCTAGTATACTTGATACCACTAGTTGATATCGCCAATTGGGCATTATTGACGATCTGATAGTGACATCGTTGTACAGAGAGATTGAAACGGCATTACCAACGAGAAATGGAGGCCAGATTTTGAGATTGTTGTGGCCTTGGTAGGTAGGTTGAATGATCGTACAGAGAGTGATCTGTTGGTTCCGATAGACGGCATATATGTCAAGGCGGTCGTAATAGACTCCGATCTTGTCATTAAGGCTTCAGGAGGAGATAGTGACTTGGATACTGGAGGAGATGAAATTAGCAATGGTGACATTGAAGAGGAAGACAATGGCGTTGATGATGAATTTGGGCTTTGTAGGTTGAAGATTCGCCCAAATTGGGAGGTTAGTGAGGAGGATTAGGAAGAGGAAAATTAGAAATATCGTCTGATGGGAAACATGATTCTGATTGGATATTTGTCATATTTACAAATTTTGAAAAATGGGAGTCATACTTGCTAAACTCTAAACTTAATTTGCTATCCAATACATTTTTCCATGTTAAAAATTAGTCAATTCTATTGAGGAAAAAAAAAAAACAAGTACACTAATTAAAATGAACATAATTTAATTGACATAATATTCATAATATCAACTTCAAAGTTAAGGGTTCAATTCCCGTACTCCACATATTACCAAATAAAGGGAAAAAAGAACATAGTAAACTGTACAGATAATCTTTCTGGATAAAACTATATCCAAAAGGGACCAATTCACTATTATCCAGAAAGCAAGACATAATAATAAAAGTTATCGTAAGATGAGATTTAAAACTTTGCAGAACGTAGCTTTTGTTCTCTGTGAGGCAATGTTTGTTTATACTAATCAACCTGCAAAGATAAACCCAATATTCTCAACTCTATCAAATGAAAACGTTTTAAACTAATTTTCACGATTTTATTAATGAATTAATTTTTGAAATTCAATGAAAACATATAAAAATGGGTGAAAAATATTTATTTCTTAACTAGAGATAACGAGCTTCAATAAATATATATATACACACGTGTGTGATTATAGATCAAGACTTAAATACAATTAAAATCACTTTGTTAATGAATTAATTCTTTTGCATTGTATTGTATGTACTAATACTTTCGACCTAATTGTCATATTTGCAACTATTCCAAAGTTTAGTTAGTTATCGAAGAACAAAATAATTTAACAATAAATGATAAAAACCTTAATTACCTTAAAGCAGCTGTTTAGAAGATGGGAAAGTTTGGCGATCGCCTTGGCTAAGTGGCAGCAGTGGACATCCAACAACTTCCAAACTATCCAATTTGGTGAGGGATGACATGACTTGTTTTGAAGGCAACTACTTTAAATCTTTGCAATAAGAAAGCTTCAATACTTCTAAAAATATAGGATGCGTTTGAAGTAATAAGTTGGTTATTATAGTCTAAATTATTATAATTGAGTTATAATAGTTTGTATTTGAGGTATAGATTATTTTATTTTGAATTATAATAGTATGTGTTTGAGGTGTAAACTATTTTAATTTGAGAAGGAAATAGTAAACACTGTAGCAAAGAATAAAAAATCATAAATGTAAAATAGTAAAAACTGCCGCGAATAGTAAATACTGTAACAAATGGAGACTACAAAATAGTATTTACTGTAGCAAGAGATGGTTATTATAGTTTTAAGATAATTCTTGCTCCAAATGCCCCTGTAAGGTTTCCGAACAAGTCTGGTAGAGCTTCAATACCATTAAAGCCATGAATTTCTAACATCTTCAAGGTTGTGAGATGGAAAAGTTGTTGAGGAAGCTGAGTTGCAAGATTATTTTTGGAGGTATCCTCCAAGCAAAGATAGTTTAATTGAAGATTGGTCTATGAAGGCACTAAAGTCGTAATCTTTCATAACCCACAAATTTTCATGTCTTCCAAATTGTTATATCCTTTACACATTTAGAGATAACTTGGGACAATCACGAATCATCAGTGACTTAATAGAGTTGCAACATTCTAGCTGATTTGGTAGTTTCATCAATTCTTCCGATTGCGAATGCTTAGACTTTGAAGAGATTTGAAGTGGTCAGGGAACACTCTTTAATTTGGAACAATACTCCATGGATAATTTGTCCAGAAGAGGAAAAGCAATGCCATTTGATACAATCTTAAACATGACAAGTTCCTCGAAGTTGGTTAATTGTCCTAGCATTGGAAACATTCCACATTTTTCACATCCTTCAAGACATTCTAACCAACCCTTCAACAAAAATGTTATTATCAAAAGCTTGCCCAGAATATTCTTGATAAATAATGATTGAAGATTGTGATGTGGCTCATTTCGGTTGTTATCATCTTCCTTGGAGGAAAAATTCCAGGGAACATTTGGAGCAAAGATACTATTATAACTCAAACTAAAATAATCTATATCTCAAACACAAACTATTATAACCCAACTACAATAACCTAGGACTATAATAACAACTTCTTGTCCGAAACGCTCTAGAAGTGTTTATAGAATTCAATTCACCAATCAACTTGAGCTTTTGCAACAATGGGTGATTTAACATGTGATCAGAGCAAGAGTTGTTGGGTTCAAACCTTTACAATGTTATTACCTCTTGAATTAATATCGATTTTCATTTTTTGGTCTTCAACAAATTTTCAAATCCTGAGAAAGGGTGTTAAAGTTTTTATTTAACTAAATTTACCGCAATCAATCAGCTCAAGCTTTTAATCAATCAATAATTTAATACCGTCTCATCTTTAATTCTATTTCAAAAAATATTCTTATATTCCTTTTTTAGTCCAAATTTCTGATAATCTTATCCCCAAGGTTTTAGAGGAAAAACAGGAATAAGATTGTTTGGAAGCCAAATTCCATAATGAGTGGTCATTAACCCTATACAATTATACATTCCTGAGAAATTTTTGATCTTTCTCTTTTTAATTCAAGGTAGTTAGTACATTTTAATGAGTCCAATTGATTTTTTTACAAGTCTCAGGTGCATAAGGGGTAGAGCAGAGCGTTCGATGCAAAAAGATGTCAAAATAGCCAAGTTTGGAGCTAAAATACATTAAGAGTGAAAGAAGGCCCAGAAAATTACCATTCTGCCCCTAGGCACAACATTGCAACACTCAAACAAAGTGTTGCGCAACGCTTGAAGACAGAAGCGATGTTTTTTTGGGCAAAACAAGGTAGCAGCGCTGCGACGCTTCGGATTCTAACGGACGTCGTGCGTAGTGTGGAGCCTAAGCAAGCGTTGCTGCAGCTCCGCGCCCAACGTTGCAACGCTCTTGCGCAGGGTTGCAACGCTGCAACTTTGCTTTATATCATCATTTTGGCCGATTTTGACGAGGATCACACCGTTTTTTCATTTTCTTCACTTGTAATCTACATTTATCCACCGTAAACATTATTTTATTTCATTTTTGGTAAAGATTGAACTTTAAGAACTTGATTTTGAAGATGATTAAAGGCTAGAGGTAAGAACTTAGCTTGGGTCTTTTGGTTTATTTCCTTTCTTTTAGGATTCTTGAGACTTGGGATTGTATTTTGTTGAGAACTTCTAATATAATAGAGATTTCATGGCAATTATTCTTCAATCTTTCTTTCATGAGAATATCTGATATATTAGTCATGTTAGTTTGATTGCTTGCTTTCGATAAGCCCTAATTGGTAAGCGTTAGTTAATCACTTAGAAGCAAGGTTGTGGTGTTAATTTGGGGTTCCAATTAATAAGCATTCTCTTTCTAATCTAGATGAATCTCGCTTGAGAAGTTGATTAGATGATGGAAATTGATTATTCAACTTAACATGCCCTTAAGCTTAATGCTTGTTATTTTATTGTTTGGGTGAGGATTCTTGCTTAAGCTAAAATTAATTCGATCTTATGGACTGCCACTTAGGATTCTAAGTGAGTTGGTTAAGTTTTAATTGGAAAGTCTCATGCTTATTTTGTGATTAAGTCTATGATAGAATTATAAGGAATGGAAAAAACTAGACCGACCCAAGCTAAGTGTTTGCTTGATTAGTTCACACTCAGTTTGTTGAAAAATAGAATATTTGCCCTGGGGGCATTTTTGTCTTTTCATGTGTACCCTAGGGTTTCATCTTTTTCTATTTAAACTGTAGCCTCTCAGCATTACTTTGTATCACACTATTATAATAAAAGTTTTCTACATCGTGGTTTTTTCTCCCTGTACTAGGGTTTTCCATGTAACAAGTGTGTCATTTTCTCTTCTCTTTACTTTTGATCATGGTATCAGAGCAAGATGAAACCCTGACTACCATTGAGGAAAACCCAATAGGAGAATCGCAAGGGTCATCTAGCACTACGAAAACAGAAATCGAAGTTGTCGTTAAAACAACCATGGAACGGTATTTTCAGATGATGATGCCCCGGTTTCAGGAGATGATTGAATCAACCATTGACAAGCCGCATGGATCAAGCTTCGGATCGTACGGGTCTGATGATTCCGGCCCTAGTCAGCTGCACGAACAGGTCGGATCGCACGGGTCAGCTGCCTATGGAGACGATCGAAAAACCCAGCAGATCTCGGTCGAGTCCGAGCCGCACGCGTCGATCCTAGCCGTCGGTGTTGAAGCCCAGCCAGACGCATGCGATGTTCCAGCCGCACGCGATGCCCAGCCACCGGTGCTCGAGGTCCAGCCACCCGCGAAGTCCTAGCCGCACGCAATGTTCCAGCCCTCGATGTTCGATGTCTAGCCGCCCATGAAGTCCCAACCGAACGCGATGTTCCAGCCCTCGATGTTTCAACCGTCGGATGACACCCAACCACACGTGATGAACGGAGTCGGACAATAGGCATTGATGTCCAGATGCGATACCCAGTTGCGTGAGTCAGCGCCGATCCGAGCCACGAGCTTCGACCTCTCAAGCCATGTTCTCATGTCGTCGTCACATATGGCTGCCGGAACCGCTCGCAATTCCTTCCAATCGAGCAATTCTAATCCTTTCTAGCCAAGTGGATCTGACTTCGTTCAAGAACAGTTGGCCCAGTTGCAGCTTCAGATTAGACAGCAGAATGAGTCAATACAACAGCAGATGGCGTCTTGGAGAGGCTCTTGGAACTACATCAAATAGTCGGGGAGAAATCTCTTATTGCCCAGCTTATTCAGAAAGACCAATTACTTTTTTTCCTACTTTATCTACAGTTCAATTATTTTATGAGAATCCTGCTAGCAGTATTGTATGAGAGAAATTAAAAGGCCATAATTATTTTTCATGGTCTCAATCTGTGACAATGGCTCTCGAGAGTCGTCATAAGTTCGGGTATTTGACTGGCAAAATACCAAAACCTAGACAAGGCGACCCTCAGGCATGCGTATGGAAAAGTGGACTCTTTTCTCTGATCTATGTTAATAGGGAGTATGGAACCCCATGGAACGCCCCTGCTGTATGCTGCTACTGCAAGGGATATTTGGGAGGTTGTACAAAAGTTGTACTCCTCATGACAAAATGGAGCTCATCTGTATATGCTCCGTAAACAAGTTCATGAATGTAAACAAGGGACCATGGACCTCATAACTTACTTCAATAAGCTGTCTATGATTTCGCAAGAGATGGATTTATATCGAGAATTGAATTAGAGCTGTCCGTGTGGAGGAGTTTTGTACTATAAGTCCGAAAAGACAGACCGGGTCTATGATTTTTTGGCAGGACTTAACCCAAAATTTGATGCTGTGCGAAGTCGAATTCTAGGAACTAGCCTAGTTCCCTCCTTGATGGAAGTATGTTCTAAAATCCAACTTGAGGAAGATAGGCCTACTGCCATGAATAACCCAATAATTAAATCAACAGATTCTGCTGCGTTTAAAGTGTCAGGAATTGACAAACAAAATGGAGAAGTACCTCTGGTCTGTGAACAATGTAAGAAGCCCTGACACACTAAGGAGCAATGCTGGAAGCTACATGGTCGTCCTCAAAATGGTAAAAGACGACAATCAAGACCTGGACGTGCTTTAGCAAGTGAATCTACAGTTGGTCTTCAACCACAAAATCAGGAGACGAGTCAAAACAGCTCTAGTACAATGGGTGTTAGTGCAATCACACAATCAGGTATGCATCACTTTTGTGGCCTTGTTAGTACAAATGGTAGAAAACCATGGATTCTAGACTCAGGAGCTACGGACCATCTAACCGGCACGTCCGACCAGTTCTTGTCTTATTACCCGAGTGTTGGGAATGAGAGGATCAGGATCGCTGATGGCTCCTTCACCCCTATGGCCAGGAAAGGCCATTTATCACCCTTTGAGGGTTTTGTCCTCCAAGATGTTCTACATGTGCCTAAAATTTCCTGCAATTTGCTATATGTCAATAAGATTACCAGGGATTTGAAATGTCGTGTTATCTTCTCACCCGATGCTGCTATTTTTTAGGATTTGAACTTGAAGATGACAATTGGCACTGCCCGACATGATGGGGGCTCTATTTCCTTACTGAAGATACCTCCTCTAGGATTTGTGATAGGATTAGTTTATTGTTTTCCTGTTTTTCCAATTCTGAGACAGATTATATGTTATGGCACTTTCGTCTGGGTCATCCGAGTTTTCATTATATGAAATATTTATTTCCTCATCTATTTCATAATATTAATGTTTCTAACTTGAAATGTGATGTATGTCCAAGCTAAACAACCTCACGTATCGTTCAAACCCCAACCTTATAAACCTTCGAAACCCTTCACCCTTTTTCATAGTGATGTGTGGGGTCCATCTTCAGTTACAACCTCTACTGGCAAACGGTGGTTGTAACTTTTATAGACGACCACACAAGGTTGACCTGGGTTTTCCTCCTTACTGACAAGTCCAAAGTCACCTCTGTCTTCCAGCAGTTTTATAATTCTATAGAAACCCAGTTCAACTCGAGAATTACCATTCTTCGGAGCGATAATGGTTGGGAATTCTTTAATAATAACCTCGGGGAATTCCTTGCCTTTAATGGTATAATCCATCAAAGTTCATGTGCTTATACCCCACAAAAAATGGCGTGGCTGAACGGAAAAACCGTCACCTAATTGAGGTTGCTCGGTCACTCATGCTATCCACATCTCTTCCGTCATATATTTGGGGAGATGTTGTTCTGACAGCAGCTCACTTAATAAACTGAATGCCCTTGGATCTTAAAGTTCCAAACCCCTTTTGACTATTTCAAAGAGGCATATCCTGATAACCGCCTTACCCATGATGTTCCACTTCGTGTGTTCGGGTGTGTTGTGTTTGTCCATACCCATGGTCCTAATCGAACTAAATTTACCCTTTGGGCTCAGAAGTGTGTTTTTGTGGATACTCCCTTCATCAACGCGGGTACAAATTTTACCATTTTTCTTCTCGCAAGTACTTTGTTTCCATGGATGTCACCTTCTTTGAAGACCGTCCCTTTTTCCCCCTTAGTCCTCTTCTGGGGGAGAGTATAAGTGAAGAGTCCAATTGGGGTCTAAGTCCTTGCCTGCCAGACCTTCCTGAGTCCATTCTCGACACAAGTGTCAATGCTTCTATTCTTCCTACCGAGCAAGTCCCATGGATCATGTACTATAAGAGGAATCTTTAAAAGGAAATAGTGCCGCCGATCAGTTCTCCGGCTCCAGTACATGAGTCAGAACGAGTGACAGTTCCAAGTACGAAGTCTTATATTCCTAATAATGATAACATGTGTGGTGATAATGCTTGTGTTGAAAGTAGTGTAAGCAGAGACATGATGCTCGTAATTATGTAGTGGAAATATTGATGATATGCGTTGATGGATTTACGTTGTGCACTCAAGTTTCCCCAGCGGAATTCAAGTGTAAATTCCTCTGAGTTTCCTGGTAAATCTAGGGTCGAACACAGAGACTTGTGAAAATAGAGTGCGTTGATAATTTTGATGAAAATCTTGCTGTAACCGGAAAACTAAATAAAGTGTTGGTTTGCTGATTGCGTTGATTAAAGATAAATAACAAATGTGGCGGAGTTTGAAAAGAGTTGGTAAATGGGAAATGCGATGAATATGCGGTGAACAGGTTGAGAACGGGTCGGCTAACACTTCTTAGAGTGCGTTCATGCTTTGCGATCATGCAAAATGCATACAATAGTAAACCACCTCTCGGCGTGAATGCTACAACCTCTAATACTAGAACGCATGCGATGTTTGTGCAAAGGTGTCTATAGCGCCTACACATAAACCTCTAATTCTTGTCTATGTGATGATACACAAACAAGGCGACCACAAATCATCATACCTATTCCTAGGATGCATGCGATGCAAGTTGACAAACAGAGCTTATCTCTAAGTCCCTATCTCTTATTTATGCAAGCCTAATCTTGCTCTTTCGAGTCCAAATTCTAACCTAGCTCTCTTGAGACATTAGGTTCTTTCTTTAGACTCTCTCTCGAGTAACTCTAAAGGGTATTTTGCACAGCATAAAACAAGACAATTGCAAGCAATAAACTTCCTAGGTCATGTTAGCTTAGTTCTTCTCAACCGATTCGACTAGCTTAGCTACTCATGCGTATTAAGAGAGCGAGCAGATGTAGAAATAGAACTTCCATTAAATAGATATGAAGATGGAGTACAAAATAACAATGCAAGTTTAATAAAGAGCCTAGTAACAATTTCTTGTTGCCAGACGTTTACACTATTTCTACTCATGCTCTAAAGATAATCTTGCTCTCGCGAGAGTCGGCCCGCTCTCTGCTCTTACGCCCCAAGGTTCTCTCTTGAGTTTCCCTGGGCGATCTCCGACACCACCACTCTTCTCTTGCTCCGCCTTAAAATGGAAAAGGAATTATGAACAAAAGCGGCTGGTTAATTCGTCAACCGGTCAACCCCTTCTCTGAAGAATGCACTTGGTATTTATAAAGCATCCATGGTGAAAGACGGCTTCTCTCTCCTGGTTGTACAGATGGGACAATTTTAATTCCTGACTAATGCGTCGGATAATTGTCATCGATAAAGCTGAATGTACTTCGTGACTGTTATCGGCTGTCAACTTAATTTGGATCCGACTGTCATCAACTTTCTGTCCCATCGCTTTTAATTATCCTTTCACCCGGATGTGCCCACCATGTTGCGCTGACCAAGTTGCGGCGATTCTTCTTGGGCAAATGTTTGCGAGCAAGATCAACGCAAAGTATTGTGGTGAAGTTACGCTCGAACAGTGAATTCCTATGATCGCCATCTTTGCATTGCGTTAACGCATATTCTGTATGAAAATATAAAGATCAACTGTTCTAATGCGTTGGACGCATGCGACCGCAATATTATAGAATTTATGCTTAATGGACGCAATTTAACATATTTCATCAATGCAATCTAACATTGTTTAAGATCTTAGCACTATGATAACGTGCATTTTTGCCCGTTATCACACCCCCAAATTTAAACAATGCTTGTCCTCAAGCATAAGCTAAAGATTCCTTTAGCAAGTCAACCACAAAGTTCTTTTCCTAGATTTCTCAAGGATACTTCGTTCAAATCCTATATGCCAGAATTTCCTTAAGTCTTATTCAAGTCTCTTCCTAAAATATTTCTAAGACTTAAGGATTGCAAGCTTAACTTTCAAAAGGACTTTACTAAATTCCAGAACATCGCATGATTTATTTCAAAAAGAAAATTTTCCACCGGGGTGTCAAATGATTTATCCTTGCACAAAAAATTTCTTCATTACTATTTTTTTCTAACCTTGCGCTGATCCGAGTGCCTTGTCTTCGTTTTGGCTTGCCCCCAAGGGTGTCATGCAGACATCCAACTATGAGCAATGCACTCTTTCTCAGACTAAACTTATACCAATTTGGCAGTGGAGTTGCGGTCATTGATTTATGCGTTGATCCTAGTGACTTACTTTCATTTTGACTTGCCCTCACGTGTGTCATGCGGACATCCAACTATTGGTAAGTGCCTTTCACAACTTAACTCTTATCAACATGGGTTTCCCATTGCGTTGACAGTGGAATTGTTATTCTCAATTTTTTTTTGTTTTTTTTATATAGCAAGGTCGAAAATAAATACCTCACTCCCAAATTTTAAATGCGGAAATGTCCTCATTGCCAAAAAATTAAAATAAGTCATGCGATGATCATAGAATGCATTGTAAAAAGAGTTTGAAAGAAAGCTAGCAAACCCCTAACTTCTAGAAATATTTCATGAGGTGACTATCTTAAGATTAAGTTAACTCTGATGTATATGAAAGGCATAGAAGCATATTTTTCATCATTGAAATCATACTTGGCAAAGAAACAGACTGCGACAAACTACTAAATTTATCTACTTGTCAAATGATTGTGGTGATCAAAGAGGATGCAGTGATAAAACGTTGAAAAGTAAATTTCAATGTGATAGTGCAAAAATTGAAATGAAGATAAGGAAGAGTACACCCCCAAATTTTGCGCTTTCGCCCGCATTGTGTTGACGCATCCATCTTTGCGGCGATCTTTCTTCGTTGGATTGTGGTAATGGAATAAGATAAGAGGCTTCGCGTAATATCTCCGCAATCCAGCACCTCGATCATTTGCAAGAAGAATAAAGAGAGGATCAAATTATTTGAAACAAAATAAAACTCGTTATCACTTTTTTTTTTTTGTAGTAAAGATAGTCATAGTAAAATAAGGATAGATCAGGATTTGAAAAGATAGTAAAAATTCCGAGTAGTGGAGAAAAGAGTTGAAGAATTAAGGTTTCTCAAAACTTGCGTCCCTGATAGATTGCGATCATTTGATAACGCAAGGACCACCTACTTCCTTCTTTATTCAAAGTTGGCGATGCCAGCCTTCCCATGATATGCCTTTATTCGCTGCCCATTGACTTTGAATATGTTGGTTCCGTCATCTTTGATAATTCAACCGCATCATGCGGAAGTACTTGTTTAATTATGAATGGTCTGGACCAACGTGACTTTAGCTTTCCCAAGAAGAGTCGCAGACGTGAGTTGAATAGCAAGACCTTTTGCCTGACTTGGAGGTTCTTACCGTATATGCGTTGATCATGCCAGCACTTGGTGCGCTCTTTATAAATCTTCGCATTTTCATATGCGTTGTTCCTCCATTCTTCTAGCTCGACCAGTTGCATTTTTCGCGCTTCCCCTGCCTTCTTCAAATCAAAATTCAGTTTCTTGACCGCCCACAACGCTTTATACTCCAACTTCAAAGGCAAATGACATGCCTTACCAAATACCAACGCATAGGGGGACATACTTATTGGTGTTTTAAATGCGGTCTGGTATGCCCACAACGCATCATCAAGCTTCATTGCCCAATCTTTCCGCGAAGGTTTTACTACCTTCTCAAGTATTAACTTAATTTCTCGATTGGCCACTTCGGCCTGACCATTCATTTGCAGATGGTATGCGGTGGCCATTTTGTGGAGGATATTGTACTTGTACAGCAGCTCCTTGATATTGTGATTAACAAAGTGTGATCCCTCATCATTTATGATGGCGCAGGGAGTGCCAAAACAAGTGAAAATATTTCTCTTGAGGAATTGGGAGATGATGCGGCGCATGCTATTGCCTCTACCCACTTGGAGACATAATCAACGGCCAATCAAATATAGTGCTTGTCATGCAAAGGAGGGAATGGCCCCATGAAATCAATCCCCCATACGTCGAATAATTCCAGCTCCAAGATGGTGTTCATTGGCATTGCGTTCTTCCATGAAATGTTTCTTGTACGTTGACACCGGTCACATTTCATTACGTAGTTAACCGCGTCCTTGAATAATAAAGGCCAAAAGAATCCACTTTGCAAAACTTTGGCTGTAGTGCGTTGCCCTCCAAAGTGCCCACCATATGGTGAGTCATGGCATTGTGACAATATGCATTGTTGCGCAGCCTCTGGTACGCATGATTGAATGATTTGGTCTGCACCTCTTTTATACAGATTCAGCTCATCCCAATAATAATGTCTGCATTCATTCTTGATCTTCTTCTATTGATGATAGGTGTAATCTTCAGGAAATTGTTCACAAACCAAATAATTAACGATATTCGCATGCTAGGGCAATTCTTCTATGTGGAACAGCTGCTCATCTAGGAACACGGCACTCACCTCAGATTCATTGCGGTCAACCTCGAGATTTTTCAGTCTGGACAAATGATCCGCAACTTGATTCTCCGTACCCTTTCGATCAATTATTTCGATATTAAATTCTTGAAGGAGGAGAACCCATCTGATAAACCTCGGCTTTGCGTCCTTCTTTGTCATTAAATATTTGATTGCCGAGTGATCAGTGTGAATGAGTACCATGGTTCCCAACAGATATGCCCTTAATTTCTCCAACGCAAAAATCACAACTAGGAGTTCTTTCTTAATGTGGTATAATTTATTTCAGCAGGGTTTAGAGTTTTATTCGCATATGCGATGGGGTGCAAAATAATTTTCTTCTTTTGCACTAAGGCTGCCCCCATCGCATACCCACTTGCGTCGCATATGATTTCAAACGACAGTGTCCAATCCGGCACAATCAAGATAAGCGCGGTAATCAGCGCATCTTTTAAAACTCTGAATGCGTTGAGGCAATTTTTGTCAAACTCAATTTTTTTGTCCGCCTCTAACAACGCACTCAGTGGTTGTGCTATCTTAGAAAAATCTTTAACGAAACGTCTATAGAATCCAACATGCCCCAAGATGCTTCGCACAACCTTTATGCTGGTTGGTGGTAGAAGTTTTTCAATTGCTTCAATCTTTGCTTTGTCCACCTCCAACCCTTCTCGGGAGACTTTGTGTTCCAACACTATACCCTCTTTCACCATGAAATGACATTTTTTCCAGTTGAGCACCAGGTTCGTCTCTTTACATCTCTTTAGAATTTTCTCCAAATTAGCTAGGCATACTTCATACGTGTTCCCATAAACGGAGAAATCATCCATAAATATTTCCATTGAATCCTCGAGGTAATTTGAAAAAATCGCCATCATGCACTTTTGGAACGTGCTCGACGCATTGCAGAGGCCAAATGGCATGCGGCGAAAAGCAAATGGGTCTTGTCTAGGTCTTCAGGAGCTATCATGATTTGATTGTATCCGGCATACCCATCCAAGAAGCAGTAAAAATCATTCCCAGCTAGTCTGTCCAGCATTTGATCAATAAATGGCAGAGGGAAATGATTTTTCTTTGTGGCCGCATTCAACTTGCGGTAGTCCATGCATATGCACCATCCAGTGATGGTCCTTTGTGGTATTAATTCATTGTTTTCATTTAGGACTACCGTCATTCCGCCCTTCTTCGGCACACATTGCACGGGACTGACCCACGTGTTATCAGCGATGGGATAGATAATGTCGCATCCAACCACTTGATAATGTCCTTTTTGACGACCTATTTCATCGCAGGGTTAAGTTTGCGTTGATTTTCAATTGTTGCTTTGTAGTCATCCTCAAGAAGAATGTGGTACATGCAGTACGCGGGGCTAATTCCTCTGATGTCAGCGAGCGTCCAACCAATTGCTCGCACATTTTTCTTGACAATACTCATCAACGCATTCTCTTGATCTTTGTTGAGCGCAGAGGAAATTATCACTGGCAGCTTCTCATTCTGCCCTAGAAATGTGTACTTCAAATGGGTTGGTAAGGTCTTCAGTTCAAGTATTGGTAGTTCCACTAGGGAAGGTTGCGTTGTTTTTCTTTCTTCTTTTGGCTATTCTTCTTGCATTGCGATCATTTCTTCTTCTTTGTTTGTTTTCGCTACGATCGCATTGCAGACAACTACGGATGTGTTGACATCCTCTTCTTCACACTCTTCATCAGACTTTTCTTCTTCAATTAAATTCAAGTCATCATCAGAATCTTGCAGGTCTTCCTCATCCGGAAATTTCATGGCACGGATTATATTAAATTTGAGCTTCTGTCTGTTTATACTCAAAGTGATTTCTCCCTTGTGCACATCAATTTGAGCACGACCTGTTGATAGAAAAGGTCGTCCCAAAATGATGGGCATATCTTTGTCGGCCTTATAATCTAGGATGATGAAATCAACTGGCAAAATAAATTTATCAATCGTGATCAGCACATCCTTCACCTTACCTTCTGGATGAACCAAAGATCTGTCAGCCAATTGGAGAGTCACTGATATGGGCACAAGTTGCACCACATTTAATTGTCGAAAAATTGACAGCGACATCAAATTTATGCTGGCCCCCAATTCATACAGGGCTTGCTCAATATAGAGTCCTCCTATGGAGAAAGGAATAGTGAAGCTCCTAGGATCGCTCATCTTCTGTGGGATAATAGATTTGGAACTTTGCGTTAATGCCACCGTGGCAAATTTTCCAGCGCCTCTCTTCTTAGTTACCATGTCCTTCAGAAACTTGGCATAGGCAGGCATTTCCTCAATCGCTTCACTGAAAGGAATGTTAACATGTAATTGCTTTAACATAGAAAAAAAGCATTGGTACTGTACCTCTTCGTTTTTCTTCTTCCTTAGCCTCTGAGGGAAAGGTGCTAACTGAACTTTCACAGTTCCCGTTTCATTTGACTTTGAGGTTGACGCAACCTCAGGTTCTACTGCTTCATTTTTTCTTTCTTCTTCTTGCGTTACCGCAATCTCAGGCTCAGTTGCGATGAAAGTTGTTCTACTCTGCTCCTTTTCTCCCTCCACAATCTTTCCACTGCGCAATGTCATAACCTGACATTGTTCCTTACCTGATCCCCCTGGGTTGTGTGGAAGCTCAGTTGAACTTGGCAACGCCCCTTGCGGTCGACTCTTCAGCTCATTCGCAATCTGCCCCATTTGCAATTCGAGGTTGTGGATGGACATAGCTTGACTTTGAAGCACTGTCTCGTTTTTCTCTATATATTGCTTCAATAGGCTCTCCAGAGAAGAGGATTGTGGTGGTTGTTGTGAGCTACTTGCTTGGTTGCTCTGTTGACCATTGTTGCGTTGGAAGAATCTTGTTGACCCTTCTTTTTGTGCCACAGGTTGGAAATTTTGTTGTTGATTCTTCCAGGCAAAATTGGGGTGGTTTCTTCACCCGGGGTTGTAAGTGTTTGAAAAGGGATTGTTTTTCACAAAGTATACGGATTGTGGATTTTGCGGGCAATCTTCCATCGCATGCCCATCACTGCAAGTCGCACACTTTGCGGTGTTTTGACTTATTGCGTTGATTTGCCCACCTTGCAATGTTGGGTTGTTGATCACCATTCTTGGATCAAATTCATCATTGCGGTCATTTGGTTTTGTAATGAAACAATGACACTATTATTTGCGTCAAAATCTTTAAGTCTCAATCTCTGGTCACTCTCCCTCCAGTATTCATGGTTCTTGGAGATGCAGTCCAAGATATTCTTTGTCTCATTGTAAGTTTTGTTAAGCAGACCACCAGCGGCTGCCGCATTGACAGCGGTCTGCGAAGTGGGATTCAAACCATGATAGAAAATTTCCATTTGAAGGCAGTTTGGTAACCCATTATGCGGACAATCTCGGACCAACCTTTTAAACCTCGCCCAAGCATCGCTGAGCGATTCGTCCATGTCTTGTTCAAAATTAGTAATAAGCTTCCTTCGTCTTGCGTTCTCGGTAGGTGGAAAATACTTCATGAATTTCTCTACTACCTGCTCCCAAGAAGTGATCTCTCCTGATTTGAGTGAATATTTCCTAGCCTGATCACAGAGAGAAAATGGGAACAACGTTAGTCGAACTTCTTCAGCAGAGATGTTCGGGAACATAAAAGTATTGCAGATTTCAATAAAACTTTGGAGATGGGCATGCGGATCCTCGCCACGCCTTCCTCCGAATTGACCTGTAGCCTAGATCATCTGCAGCATCACCGGTTTCATTTCAAATCTACTTCCGTCGAGGGCAGGCCTCATGATTCCCGGAGAGAAATCATAGAGGTTTAGCGATGCATGGTCCCTAATGGGCCTATTGCGATCGTTTGCCAATAGAATCGGATTTTCCATGACATTATTATTGTTTGGTGCTCCATTTCCAAGCTGCTCCGCCATCTCTTCTTTGTCGGATAGTGGTTGCTGTTGGTGGTCTCTTAGTCTCCTTCGAAACGTTCTCTCAATTTTCGGGTCGTAGTTCGCCAAAAATTGAGAGTTCTACAAAGAAATCACAAAAATTACCGTTAACAAACTATTTTGCCAAAGTCCCCAGCAACGGCGCCAAAAACTTATGCTTGTAATTATGTAGTGGAAATATGGAAGATATGCGTTGATAGATTTGCGTTGTGCACTCAAGTTTCCCCAGCGAAATTCAATTGTAAATTCCTTTGAGTTTCCTGGTAAGTCCAGGATCGAACACAGGGACTTGTGAAAATAGGTTGCGTTGATAATTTTGATGAAAACCTTGCAGTAACCGGGTAACTAAATAAAGTGTTGGTTTGCTGATTGTGTTGATTAAAGATAAATAATAAAGGCAGTGGAGTTTGAAAAGAGTTGGTAAACGGGAAATGCGATGAATATGCGGTGAACGGGTTGAGAAGGGTTCGGCTAACACTCCCTAGAGTGCGTTCATGCTTTGAGATCATGGAAAATGCATACAATAGTAAACCACCTCTCGGCGTGAATGCTACAGCTTTTAATACTAGAACGCATGCGATGTATGTGCAAAGGTGTCTATAAGGCCTACACATAAACCTCTAATTCTTGTCTATGCGATGATACACAAACAATTCGACCACAAATCATCATACCTATTCCTAGGATGCATGCGATGCAAGTTAACAAACAGAGCTTATCTCTAAGCTCTTATCTTTTGTTTATGCAAGCCTAATCTTGCTCTTTCGAGTTCAAATTCTAAACTAACTCTCTCTAGATATTAGGTTCTTTTTTTAGACTCTTTTTCGAGTAACTCTAAAGGGTATTTTGCACAGCATAAAACAAGACAATCGCAAGTAATAAATTTCCTAGGTCATGTTAGTTTAGTTCTTCTCAACCCATTCGACTAGCTTAGCTACTCATGCGTATTAAGAGAGTGAACAGATGTAGAAATAGAACTTCCATTAAATAGATATGAAGATGGAGTACAAAATAACAATGCAATTTTAATAAAGAGTCTGGTAGAAATTTCTTGCTGCCAAACGTTTATACTATTTCTACTCGTGCTCTAAAGATAGTCTCGCTCTCGCGAGAGTTGGCCCGCTTTCTGCTCTTACGCCTCAAGGTTCTCTCTCGAGTTTCCCTGAACGATCTCCGGCGCCACCGCTCTTCTCTTGCTCTGCCTTAAAATGGAAAAGGAATTATGAACAGAAGCGGGTGGTTAATTCGTCAATTGATCAACCCCTTCTTTGAAGAATGCACTTGGTATTTATAGAGCATCCATGGTGAAAGGCGGTTTCTCTCTCCTGGTTGTACAGATGAGACAACTTTAATTCTTGACTGATGTGCCGGATAATTGTCACCGATAAAGCTGAATGTACTTCGTGACCGTTATCGGTTATCAACTTAATTTGGATCCGACTATCATCAGCTTTCTGTCCCATCACTCTTAATTATCCTTTCACCTGGATGCGCCCACCATGTTGCGCTGGCCAAGTTGCGACGATTCTTCTTGGGCGAATGTTTGCGAGAAAGATCAACGCAAAGTCTTGCGATGAAGTTACACTCGACCAATGAATTCCTATGATCGCCATCTTTGCATTGCATTAACGTATATTCTGCACGAAAATATAAAGATCAACTGTTCTAATGCATTGGATGCATGCGACCGCAATATTATAGAATTTATGCTTAATGGACGCAATTTGACATATTTCATCAACGCAATCCAACATTGTTTAAGATCTTAGCCCTATGATAACGTGCATTTCTGTCCGTTATCAAGACAGTACCTAGAATGTGACTAATGTGGATACTGAGCACCATGATAGTGTTGACAGTAACAGTGACAGTATTGAGAATGTGGCTGGTACAGGTGAAGGCAGTAATGAACCCCAGGTTCAAATTGAAAATGCTGAAGAAGATATAGATGAAACAAAGCAGGATACTGAGTATGATAAGAAGTCAGAAGATCAGAAAGACCTAGATAAGACAAAGCAAGATTCTAAGTGTGACGAGAAATCAGAAGAACAGAACGATCATGATGCCTCTCTTGACATCCCTATTGCTTTAAGGAAAGGAACGAGGTCTTGTACCAAGTACCCAATGGAGAGTTATATGTCTTATACTAATCTGTCTCCGATGTTCAAAGTGTTAACTACTAGCCTCGACACTATTTCAATATGAAGCAGCATATATGCAGCTATGGAAATTCCTGAGTGGAGAGCCGCTGTCATGGAAGAAATGAAAGTTCTTGAAAAGAACGACACATGGGAACGAGTCACTCTTTCTGAGGGACACAAGACAGTTGGTTACAAATGGATGTTACTGTTAAGTATAGACCCGATGGTACAATCGACCGGTACAAGGCACGGTTAGTGGCTAGAGGATTCACTCAGACCTTTGGGATAGATTACTCAGAGACTTTCTCTCCGATAGCAAAGTTAAATACTGTCTTGGTTGCAGTTAATAAGAATTGGCCTTTGCACCAATTTGATGTGAAGAATGCATTCCTTAATGACAAATTAGAAGAAGAAGTTTACATGAGTCCGCCTCCAGAGTTTGAAAAACAGTTCAATCGCAAAGTTTGTAAACTTAAGAAGTCTTTATATGGGTTGAAGCAGTCTCCAAAGGCCTGGTTTAACAGATTTACTACATTTGGAAAATCGCAAGAGTACATTTAGGGACATTTAGACCACACCTTGTTCACAAAGAAGTTTGTGTCTGGGAAAATGGCAGTTCTAATTGTGTATGTTGATGACATTGTATTCTCGGGGGATGATGCTTCAGAAATAGACAGATTGAAGAAAATGATGGCTGAAGAATTTGAGATCAAGGATCTTGGAAGGTTAAGGTATTTTCTCGGAATGGAGGTGGCCCGATCAAAGGAAGGCATCTCTGTCTTTCAACGAAAGTATATGCTAGAATTGCTTAAAGAGACAGGTATGATAAGATGTAAACCAGTTGACACGCCTATGGAAGCAAATACTAAGCTGAGTGATCTGAGTAGTAGTGCACCAGTTAACAAGGAGAGGTATCAGCGTTTGGTCGGGAAGCTCATTTATCTCTCTCATACGAGACCAGATATTGCACATGCAGTAAGCGTGGTTAACCAATTTATGCAGTCTCCTTATGAAGAACATATGAAGACAGTGGAACGAATTTTAAGATATTTAAAGGCTTTTCCATGCAGGAGATTAATGTTCAGAAAGTCAGACAGACAATGCATCGAGACCTATACAGATGCTGATTGGGCAGGCTCAGTGGTCGACATAAAGTTGACATCAGGCTACTGTATGTTTGTTTGGGGTAACCTTGTTACATAGAGTAAAAAACAAGAGGTGGTTGCCAGAAGTAGTGTCGAAGCTGAATACAGGACCATGAGTCTTGGGATATGTGAAGAAATATGGCTGAAAAAGGTCCTAATTAATCTAAAGTCATGATGGGCCAATGAAACTCTATTGTAATAACAAGACTGTTATAAGCATTACAAACAACCCTGTTCAGCATGATAGAACGAAGCATGTAGAGATTGACATACATTTTATCAAAGAAAGACTTGATAGTGGAAATATCTATGTTCTTTATGTTCCTTCTAGTCAGCAGATTGCAGATGTACTCACAAAAGGACTATTACGACAACTCTTTGACTCATGTGTTAGCAAGTTGGGTCTCATCGATATCTATGCTCCAACTTGAGGGGAGTGTTGAAAAATAGAATATTTGCCCTAGGGGCATTTTTGTCTTTTCATGTGTACCTTAAGGTTTCATTTTTTTTTTTGAAGAGGTATTGTAATTAAAGTGTGGGGTAGGAGAATCGAACCTCAAACCACAAAGTTGATAGTATGAACATTATTAGCCTTTGGGCAAGCATTACTTTGTATCACATTATTATAATAAAAGTTCTCTGCATCGTGGTTTTTTCTCCCTGTACCAGAATTTTCCACATAACAAGTGTATGTCATTTTCTCTTCTCTTTACTTTTCATCACAATTCACTCAACTCACACTCCGTGCATTAAATTTACTCCGCGCAATTTACGTTTATTTAGCATCACCAATCACAACCTCCTCCCCCATCCCAATTACTTCCTATAAATTTTGTGGTCTTGAAATCTTGTCAGCTCCCTATGGATCGATCCGTACTTCCCTTTGCTATATTCAGTAGAGTAAGGCACAAAATTTATTTGGTTTGGATTGCGGGTTTTTACGACTCCCTAATGGCTGTGACCAATTCCTCTTGAAATGAGCAAATTATTGAATTTGAATGGAAAAAACAAGATTTCCTCATCTGAAAGGAGAACCTTTTAATCAGTAACTCCAAAAGACAGCAGCTTTCTAGGAGATTTTTCTCCTTTCATATGACCAGATATTTATAAATTTACTAATGTAATCTTACCTTGAATACAGATTAAAAGAGAAGAAAACATTCTCCAAGATACAGCCTTTAGCCTTTCTTTTAAAATCTGTGCGTGTATCTAAGCCAATCTCCGCATGACTAATACACTCAAGCATGCAGCTTTCTTTCACCCAAAATTAAACGGGTAGTGGTAAGTAGAACTTGTCATTTCAGTCAGGATAACAATAACAACCATTGCAGACTGATAAACGCATACCTTCCTGGAGCAGTGAGTCTTCTCTATGTTGCCTGAGTTTATTGTTCAACTGCCAAAACAAATTTTGAACTTCACAAAGGTTTGAGTTCAACCTACGTTTGGGTAATAGAATGAAAAATAAAACTGCAAATGTCGGTAACGAGCATGCCCGACGTATGTAGTTGTAACCACATGAAGTCAGCCTTCACCCTCTTCAAGTGATGATGATCTAATCCACCTGCAGGAGATGGTAATGAGAATGACTGCAAGTCATGGCAAATGCAAAAGGGTACGCATAAGAGTCCAGTCCATTTCATGAAAGCTGAAGGGTATCCATAGCCCATTTCAAGGGACCTGTCTTTCCTGTGCAATGTTTCTTGTAATATAAAGTCATGTAAAGCACTATGCTGCTCGGTTTTAAAAGACAGTAAAAAATAGATGAGATTATATAGATTAGCTCGAATTTCTCTGGTCTAATGATGACCATAACATATCACTAGAGTAAAAAAGTAGGAGTGCTGGCTGAAACCGGAAAAACTGAATGAATCTAGCTAGATTAGTTGATTTCAGCAGTACATGTCGCATATCGTTGGTTCAATTTCATGAAACTCAAAACAAAAAGTAGTTTAGTGGCTGGTATGGTCTGTTCAGTTGGCATTGGTTATCTAGAACGTTGGTTTCAATGTTGATTTTCACATTTTCTTATATCAGTAGGTTAGACCAAGGCCAGTTTTGGCCAAAAGCAAGATTAACCGATCTACTTATACTCCATTAGAGATTCTAGGTTCAAACATACTCGATGCTTTTCCTTCCATTTGCATACTAATAGACCCCATGTTAACGATGTAGTAGGATTAGTTGTTATCCTTGAGTAATTGGATAATTCCCTAGGTAATCCTTTTTAGTTTCCTATTCCGATTTTAATTCTTAATTTGCTTTTGATTCTCTATCTCTCTCATGTATTCATTAACCTTTGATTCACAATAAGATTTGAGTTTTGATTCTTGGAAAGACTTCCTTATATCTGCATCACTACTTAGATCTCTTAGATCAGTCTTAAATCTAATCTTAAAAGGGGGCGGGAGGGTATGCTTTAATAATAAGGAGCCCTGAAAATTCAACCATCAAATAACTTAAACGTTCTCCATCAGAAGCATCAGATGAAAATCACAAGAAACCATTAGAGTTTATGATGAATATCACCAAAGAGGGTATTAAAAAGCCGACCATTATGGCTGATGAGATCTCTAAGAAATCAAAAGTTGGCTTGAAGGTCAAATACAACAAGACTGAATACAATTTAGCTAACTGTTGAGAAGTAACCCGTTAGAAGTGAGTAACATCTTGGATACATAAATAATGAAAACTTCTCCACTGAACCACACTTTTGAAATAGAATCCAAAACAAAAACTGTGCAAGCTTAGTCGAAACAAGGCTATACTATACTACTATCATGAAGATGTCCATCTTAACAAACAAAAGCAATAAATACTTCCATAAAGGAAGCTAGAGTTTTAAATAGAGTGGGTATGACTCTGTTTACCCTTCTCAATCTGTAATGGTTGCTTACCTAAGAAAGAAACCCATCTCATAACAGAACTTTAAAATAAATGTTACCTTTCAAAATGATGTCTCAAAATCTCAATCTAAACAACAGCATTTCTCTGCCAGACCTTTGCCTTCTCGGCATCAATAATGGATTCCACAAGCTTAACCGCACTGTCCAACTTCCCATCTGCATTCACAACCACATAATCAAAATTCTTGACATGCTGCACTTCCTTTCTAGCCGTTGCAACTCTCACCAATAATGATTCTTTAGTCTCCGTCTTCCTATCGATCAACCTTTCCACTAGTTTAACCTCACTCTCCGCCATCAAAAACACAAAAACAGCAGAATTCCCAAGAATCTTCCTCAATGTTTCAGCCCCTTGAATGTCAACTCTCAACACAATATCATACCCTTTTGCCATAAACTCTCGAATTTGCCTTTTGGGAATCCCCTTGTAATCTCCATACACTGACGCATATTCCAGTAGCTCGTTCCTCTCGATCATGGCGAGAAACTCTTCCTTAGAGACAAAATAATAGTCTTTTCCATCCACTTCACCATGTCGCATTGGTCGGCTAGTCGCTGTGACGACGAAATGGAGCCCTTCTCGGACTTCTCTCAATCGTTTAATCACGGCGTCCTTTCCCACCCCACTTGGGCCACTGATCACAATAACTAAAGGGCTTGGATTCGGCACCAACGGGTCGGAGCTAAACGAAGAACTGAGCGAAGATTCAAGGGAACGAAGCAATTCCAATCGGTCGGCTTTGTCGAGCGGCGGAATGGCGGGGGAGAGCGGTCTTCGAGCATCACCCATTTGAGAAATCGAGGAGAAAAATGGTGGGGTTAGAGGAAATGATTGAATGGGTTTGGATTTGGGGAAAATGGGTTTGCGTAAATTAGTAAAGGGAATGGCGTTGTGGAATTTTGTGCGGAGCATTGAAGAGCGGTAAAGAGAAGTGCCGAAGAATCTGCGAGATATGGGGGAGAAGAATGGGAAGCGCAGTCCACAGTATCCCAACCAATTCAATCTTCAACAGCGTTGGGGAATGGAATTTGGTTTTGAGAATCGAACAAAAATTTGAAGCACAGGGTGAAATTTCTTAAGAAATTTTTGGGTTCTTGAGAAATTTATTCGACTCTTTCTTTTTTGTTTGTTTGACCAAGGGCCGGTTAGAATATGAATATTTTGATATACCAAAAAAACTTTAATTCAAATTTTATGGAAAATTGACAAAAATAATCTCATTGTGTTGTGAATTTGAAGAGGACAATGGAAACATGAATATTTTGATATACCAAAAAAAAAACTTTAATTCAAATTTTATGGAAAATTGACAAAAATAATATTCTTTTGTTGTGAATTCGAATAACACAATGAAAATACGAATATAGAAAAAAAAATATAATATAATAATATTATAAAATTGGATAATATGAAAATTAGTAAAATTTTGAAGTGGAATTCTCACCAATATATGTGTGACTTTTTATAGGTAAAGTGGCAAGTATGACGTGAACTTACATGAATACCAACATGAATAATTACAAGGCACATGGACATGAAGGTGACATATGACTTTATGACACTAAGCAATAAACATCTATTATTATAATTTTCATAATACTTCCCCTTAGATGTCCATATATATATGAAATATGTCTCGTTAAAACCTTACTAGGAAAAACCTAATGGGAAAAAACTCTAGTGAAGGAAAAAGAATACATATTTCATATGATACATACTCCTAAAAGAATATAGTATATTTACTTTCCCTCACGAAAACAATCTCTGAGTCACTGCATTCCAATGTTGTGCACCATTTTTTCAAAATTTGCAGTTGCTACTGCCTTTGTAAATAAGTCTGCTAGGTTATCCTTCAAACAAATTTGTGGTACAATGATGTCATCATTTTATTCAAGATCACGAGTGTAGAAAAGTATCAGTGAAATATGTTTTGTTCTATCTCTTTTAATATATCCTCCTTTGATTTGGGCTATGCAAGCTGTGTTATTTTTGTATAATATTGTTAGAAGATTTTTATTAGAAGACAAGCCACACGTTTCACGAATGTATTGGGTCATTGACCTTAGCCATACACATTCTCGACAGCCTTGTGAATTGCAAGAATTTCAGCATGATTTGAGGAAGTGACTGTTATAGTCTGTTTCACCGATCGCCATGATGTAGTCGTTCCTCCACATGTGAACAGATAACTTGTTTGAGATCCAGCTTTGTATGGATCAGATAAATATCCAGAATCTGCATAACCAACTAGATCAAAATTTGATTTATTTGAATAAAAAAAAACTCAAATCGATTGTTCCTCGAAGATAACGGAGTATATGCTTAATTTCTTTTCAATGTCTTTTTGTAGGGGAAAAACTATACCTAGCTAATAAATTTACTGAAAATGCAATATCCGGTCTTGTATTATTAGCAAGATACACAAGTGCACCAATTGCACTGAGATATGGTACTTTAGGACCAAGAAGTTCTTCATTATCTTCTCTAGGTTGAAATATATCTTTCTTTATATCCAATGAATGGACTTCCATTGGAATATTTAATTGATGTGCTTTGTCCATATAAAATCTTTTCAAAATTTTTCCTGTATAAGTTGACTGTCGAATAAATATTCCATCTGTTATATGTTTAATTTGCAAACTAACGCAAAATTTTGTTTTTCTGAGATCTTTCATCTCAAATTTCTTAGGATATTTTATTACCTTTGAAAGCTTTTCAGGAGTTTCAATTATATTCAAGTCATCAACATATACAGTTATAATAGTAAATCCTAATTGTGATTTCTTTATAAAAACACACGAACATATTGGATTATTTTGATATCATTCTTTTAATAAATATCCACTCGGGCGATTGTACCATATTCGTCCTGATTGTTTCAATCTATATATTGATATCTACCATTCCCAAGAATTTGATGTATATGTTTCAGGTATCTTAAATCCTTTTGGGATTCTCATATAAATATCATTATCAAGAGATCCATATAAATATGTTGTGACTACATCCATAAGATGCATATCTAGACTTTTATACACAGTCAAGTCAATTAAATATCTTAATGTAATTGCATCCACCACCAGAGAATAGGTCTCCTTGAAATCAATACCAGGTTTTTGTGAAAAACCTTGTGCAACTAGTCTTGCTTTATATCTTGTGATCTCATTATTTTCATTTCTTTTCTTCACAAATACCCATTTGTATCCCACAAGTTTAACACCTTCTAGTGTTCGGACTACTGGTCCAAAAACCTGACGTTTTGAAAGTGAGTTTAATTATGCACCGATTGCTTCTTTCCACTGAAACCAATCTTTTCTATGTCGACATTTTTCAACAAATTTTGGTTCAGGATCCTCATTTTCAGATATAATATCAAGAGCAACATTATACGCAAAAATGTTGTCAATAATACATTAGTTCGATTCCATCTTTTTCCTGTCATGACAGTTTATTGAAATCTCATTATTATCTTTAGGTATTTCACCTTCCTCACTAGTCATGTCGAGGATTTTTTATGGGTATTTACATCCTCAACTAAGTCTTTTTCACTATTAATTATTTTTCGTTTCCGAGGATTTATCTTTGAAACTCACTGGTCTACCACGCTTCTGGCATGTTTCAGACTCATTAGTGACAACTTGTTGTGTTGGGATATCAATTTTTATAGAACATTTGCAGTTGGTATATGTGACTTAGTTACTTTTTTTGCATCTATAAATGCATCTTGTAATTGATTTGCTATATTTTGCAAATGAATTATTTTCTAAACTTCAAGTTCACATTGATTTGTATGGGGATCTAAATGAGACAATAACGATGCATTCCATGTAATTTCTTTTTCCAACTTCTTAATTCCTCCCCCTAATGTCTCATTAAAATGACAATCAGCAAATCGTGCAATAAATACATCACACTTCAGGGGCTCAAGATATTTAATAATTGATGGGGAATCATATCCAACATATATTCCTAACTTCTTTTGAGGACCCATCTTAGTGCATTGTGTTGGAGCAATTGGAATATATACTACACATCAAAAAAAATTTAGATGGGAAATATTTGGCTCATGACCATAAACTAATTGTAATGTTGAATACTTATGATAAGCTACTGACCTAATGCATACAAGTGACGTTGCATGCAAAATAGCATGTCCCCATACAGATGAAGGAAGCTTAGCTCTCATAAGTAATGGTCTTGCAATTAATTGCAAACGTTTTATAAATGATTCTGCTAAACCATTTTCTGTATAAACATGAGCTACAGGATGTTCAACACTTATCCCAATTGACATACAATAATTATCAAAAGCTTGGGATGTAAATTCACCAATATTATCAAGACAATGGTCTTAATTGTATAATCAGGAAATTTTGCTCTTAACTTAATTATTTGAGCAAGTAATCTTGCAAATGCAAGATTTCGACTTGATAATAAGCATATGTGTGACCATCTACTGGATGAATATATTAATACCATAAAATATCTAAATTGTCCATTTGGTGGGCTAATGGGTCCATATATATCACCATGAATTTGTTCTAAAAATGTAGGTGATTTAGTCACCACTTTAGCTTGTGATGGTCTAATTATCAAATTTCCTTGAGAGCAAGCATTACATGATAATTCATTAGATTGAAGAATCTTCTGGTTCTGGGTATCCATTTGAATTCTCAATAATTCTCCTCATCATTATAGATCCTGGATGACCCAATTGGTCATGCCAAATTGTAAATATGTATAGATTCATGAACTTTAGGTTCATTGTTGCATATGTTTCAATTACTTGTATATGAGTATAATACAATCCAAAAGATAAAACAGGCAACTCTTCTAATATACATTTTTCATTTGAGACAGTGGATATGATATATAGATATTCCACATTATTCTTACTATCAGTCTCAATATGATAACCATTGCAATGTATATATTTAAAACTTAGAAGAGTTCTCTTTGATTGATTAGAGAATAATGCATTATCAATTGTAAATTTTGTTCTTCTAGGAAAAATAATATTTGATTTTCCAAAATATTCAATCAAGTTTGCAGAACCTAATATTGTATTTACTTTTGCTTTCAGCATTGTCAATTTGGAAAAGTATTTTTTATTTGTAAGTATTGTGTGTGTAGTTGCACTGTCTGCCAGACATAGATCTTCTTTGCTCATTTTTTAAACATCTAACATATGAAAATGATTCATGTTTCTTCAATAAAAGAAAATAATTATAATAAGAATTACAACACTTAAAATATACAAAAGTTACTAAAAAAAACATGAAGATAGATAAAAGAAAACAATAAAATTAAGTCTAGATATTCTCAAAATTAAAAGAAACACTTGATGTTCCATCAACTACGCCAATCTTCTCTTCAGGAGATTCAAGGAAGTCCGCCACCTCCAAATTTTTCATATGGGAGGGTCAAATATGTCATTATTCTAGTATGCAAAATTTGCTTCCACATTTTTCTCTTTTTCTTTCAGGGAGGCTTGATAAAGGTCAACTAAGTGTTTTGATGTACGACAAGTACGTGACCAATGCCCAGTCATTCCGCATCAGAAGCATTAATTTTCAACACTCTTTGAACTCTTATCTTGTGAAGCTTTTCCTTTGTGATCATCATTTTGTGTAGTTTTTTTTTTAAAATTTGAATGATTAAAACGACCACCACGAAAATAATAATTATTCCTTCCTTTGCCACGGTCATGACCTCGATCGTGACCACGACCTCGACCACGATTATTATTAAAATTCACAGCATTCATTTTAGAGAATGGTGTCATTTCATTTGGTTGAGATTCATGATTTTTCATCATAACTCCCTATTTTGTTCGGCCACGAGAAGATATGAAATTAATTCAGAATACTTTTTAAAAACTTTATCTTGATATTACTGTTGCAGAAGCATATTCAAGACATGAAATGTAGAAAATGTCTTCTCTAACATATCAATATTAGTAATTTTCTCTCCGCATAATAACAATTTCGAACTGATTTTAAATAATGCGGAGTTGTAATCACTTACTGATTTGAAATCTTGTAGCCTCAAGTGCATCCACTCATAACGAGCTTTAGGAAGAATAACTGTCTTTTTATGATCATACCCCTCTTTTAAAATTTTCCACAAGATACAGAGATCTTTTATTATAAGATACTCCTTTTTCAATCCCTGGTGGTGATGATGACGAAGGAAGATCATATTTTTTGCTTTATCTTGACTGGATGTCATATTTTTTTCTTTAATAGTCTCCCCAAGATCCATAGCATCCAAGTGGATTTTGGTATCAAGTACCCATGACAAATAATTATTGCCGTTAATATCAAGGGTGGCAAATTCTATGAGATTTGTCATGGCATCACTACCTTTAGTGGAAAAAACGACAGGAGCAATGGAAGATGTGGATAGAGACCAATGAATAAGTCATACACCTTGAAATGGAGTCAATGTACTTCAATTCAGTGTGGGAACTTGTAGATCAACTAGATGGGGTAAAACCTATTGGTTGAAAATGGATTTACAAGAAAAAATGAGATCAAACTGGTAAGGTACAAACCTACAAAGTTAGAATCATGGAAAAAGGGTTTACCAAAAGAAAAGGGGTGAACTATGAAGAAATCTTCTCTCTGGTTGCCATGATCAAGTCAATTAGAATACTCTTATCTATTGCTGCTTTTTATGATTATGAAATATGGCAAATGGATGTCAAGACAGCCTTTTCAAATTACTATCTTGAATAGAGTATCTATATGTCTCAACCAAAGGGATTTATAGAGCAAGGTCAAGAGTAAAAGCTTTACAAGCTTAAAAGATCCATTTATGGGTTGAAACAAACATCTTGATCTTGGAATGTGAGATTTGATACTATAGCTTTGAACAGAATGTTGACGAACCTTGTGTTTATAAGAAAATGGTCAACAAGACTAGTTTTTTTGGTTTTATATGTTGATGATATTCTACTCATTGAAAATGAGGTAGAATTTCTGGCTGACGTTAAGAGATGGCTGACATAGCAATTCCAAATGAAGGATTTGGGAGATACACAGTATGTTCCTGGAATCCAAATAGTTCGAAATCACAATGACAGAACGTTAACATTATCTCGAGCATCTTATATAGACAAGATGTTGTTTAGATATAAAATGCTGAATTTCAAAAGAGGTTAACCTTTCAGGCATAAAATTCATTTTGCTAAGGAACAATGTCTTAAGACACCTCAAAAGGTTGAGGTTATGAAACGAATTCCCTATGCACTAGCAGTTGGAAGTTTGATGTATGTCATGTTGTATACACGTTTAGACATATGCTATGTAGTTGGAATAGTCAGCAGATAACAATCCAATCCTGGATATGCTCATTGGACTGCCGTTAAAAACATTCTCAAGTATCTTCGGAGAACAACAGACTATATGCTTGTGTATAATGCTAAATATTTGATTCTTACTAGATACACTGATTCTGATTTTCAAACCGATATGGATTCCAAGAAATTTACTTCAGATCAGTATTCACTCTAAATGGAGGAGCTATAGTATGGAGAAGTATAAAGCAAAGTTGTATTGCTAATTCCACCATGGAAGCGGAGTATGTAGCTGCATGTGAAGCAGCCAAGGAAGCAGTATGGCTTAGAAAGTTCTTGATCGATTTGGAAGTAGTTCCAAATATGCATTTGCCAATAACCATCTATTATGATAAAGTGGAACAGTTGCAAATTCCAAAGAACCGATAAGCCATAAGTGCGAAAAGCACACCGAGTGCAAGTACCATTTCATCATGGAGATCGTACACCGAGGAGATGTGATCGTCATGCAGATAGCCTCAGAAGACAATTTAGCTGATCCATTCACAAAGGCTTTCACGGCTAAAGTGTTTGAGGGTTGCCTAGTCGGACTAGGACTTCGAGATAGATAAATCTAGGATAAGTGGGAGAATTAATGGGTATTTGATGCCCTAGTTTATTGTATTTATTCTCTCATACTCAACATTGTATAAAATTGTATATATGTAAACTCATTGGAGTATTAATCCAAGTGGGAGTTTGTTAGGTTATATGTCCTAAAACTCGCAGTTTGTAAAATTAAACATATTCTATTTGCAATAAAGATGTTATTGAGGTTTATTCAATAAAACTGTTATTGAATATGTAAATTGCACTTATAAAATTTAAATCCAATAAACTAACGAACCCATGGCTATAACATGAATACTTGAACCTTATGTGAAGACATAAAAGAGGATTAGGTTTGGGTATATAGCCAAAACGATCTAAAAGTATAAGGATAGGGTTGGGTACCTTATCCTAGGAACAATATGGATTCGACTTGCTTTGTATTTGATACAAAAGATGTGATCCCAAAATCGTTCATATGGAGACATGCGAGTGGGGGCATCCTATACAAAAGATGTTTGCATAAGACCGGACCATGAAATAGTCACTTTTTCTTTATAGCTACTGTTTACTATTAAAACTGATTATTTTAATATGATGACCTAAGGTAACTCGATCTCAATCCTGAGTTAATTATGAACTCTTGATTATTCGGGATAATCCATCAATCTACATGAGTGAGAGTGGCTCAACAGTGTCATTCAATAAGCCTCCCAATTTAGGGGTAAGACTAGATAGATAGCTAGGAACATAGTCCTGCAAGATGGAATTGGCTCCTACTCGCTTTAAGGGAAAATAGATAGGTTGTTCCCTTAAATACTAAACCTTAGTCTTGAACAAAGAGACCCCACCCTCTCTATGGCTGAGAGGGACTTGGTTTATTGGTAGGACCAGATGTATTATAAGAGTAAAACGTAATATTGACCCAGTTGTTAATATGAACGACCTGTGAAGGGTCGACTTACTGATTATGGTTAAATCAAGTTAACATAAATATATCTACAGTAAAGAGAGTGCAGCTACTAAGCTTCAATGGACTGACCCGGTAGTTAACGAATGTTGATTAATTCGGCTTAAAGAGTTTAGCCAATTAATCTCGGGTCATTGGAGTTCGTGATCTATAGGTCTATCATGTCCCCCTACTAGCTTAACAGATTAAACCTTAGAATAGTATGATGAGTGAATTTGAAACATTCAAAATTCGATTTAAGGGAATTATTAATTATATGTGATATAATTAAACGTTTAATTATCAAATGAAACAAAATTGGAGAATTGAAAAAATATTTGATTTAAATATCAAACACATGAATAAAGATACATGTTTGTGGAATTGGTCGTTTAATAATTTAATATTGGATATTAAATTATTTTAATTAACTAAATTGTTTAATTAATTATTTAAATAAATTTTATTTAAAATTAATTGTTTGAATTAATTTTATTTAAAATTGAAAATTTTGAATTTTATGAAAATGAAATTATTTAAATCAATTTTGTTTTAATTTGATTTTGGAAAATTAAATTAAAAACTAAAGATTGATAAAAAGAAAAAAAAACTTGATTAAGTGGATGTTTCCCACATAATCCACCTACATTTCCACTAATTGGTAGTAGTTTTGGTGTTAAACTATGGTACAATTGAGTGGCATGCTGAATTTGATTAAAATCAAATCCATTTCAGCTGAAGAAAATGACTTGCATAGCTGTTTTTCAGAAATTTAGTTAAAGAAGGGTTCTTCAACACTTGAAGAAAAGAACCAGATTATTTCTCCAATATTCCCTAAAATTGCAGCTCATTTTGGATCTCACAATCAAATCTAAGGTCATTGTTGGGGTTGATGCCCTAAAGTCTCGTATCCTATATTTTACTTCACTTCTTGATTTTGCTCAGTTATATGTTTTATTTGCTTTACCACAAACCAATAAGCATAAAATCCCTGGTTATCTGTATGTAACTTAAGCATGTGTGTGGTGACATACAAGTGGATCATGTTTTGAATGATAACCAAAATGGTCTGTAGTATATGGATATAGGAGGGAAACCTTATCCTGGTAACGCTATGGATGCGACCCGCTTTGTGGAATGGTCACAAGTGTTGTGACTTGTCACAGATGGTCTGATCCTGATCATTCGTGTAGGGGACATGTGACCAGGGGCGTCCTATACAAAGAGTTTGTATAAGACCTAACCACAAAGTGTTAACGTCTCGTTATATAACACTGTTCATGATAGAGACTTCACTTCACTAGGATGACCATAGGTAACATGACCTCAATCTAGAGTGAGTTGAGAATTCTTGCCATTGAGAGCGATCCTTTGATTTGTATGGGTACAAGTGGCCAGGTCGCTGATTCAAACCTACCATTTTGGAGTTTCGTCTGATTTGGGAGTTGGGAACTCAGCTACAAAGATGGAATTCACTCCTTCCCCAAGGTAGGGGCAAGTAGATAGATTACTCTCTTAAAGGCTGATCCCGAGGCTTGAACGATGTGGTGCCATACACCTTCTTATGGCCCGAGAGGTGTTCACATATAGTAAGACTATGTTGTATTGTTCATTAGAGGAATCAATGGTACTTAAGAAGTGAGATGTAACTACAAGGGCAAAACGGTAAATTAGCCTAGTTGTACTTACGAGCATCTGTGAAGGGTCATCGTACTCATGATTGGTTATATCCGATGGACACAGAAATATATCTGTGGTAAGAAGAGTTCAACTGTTGATCTTTAATGGAATGCCTGGCAGTTAACGGATGGTGGATCTCGTGGCTAAAGAGTTTAATCAGCTATACACGTACCAATGGAGTTTTGAGCCACAAGTCCATAAGGCCCCCTAAGTAGCTTGGATAAAGTCAAGAATCAGTTTTTGGGTCAGTTTGAAATGTTCAAATTGACAAGAGGGAGTTGATTATATATGATATAATTGGCTAAATATATGAGATACATTATTTTGAAGGAAATTAGATATAAATATAATTTATATCAAGTGGAGGAGAAATTACTACAGTAGATATATGATATCAAACTATAAGGTAAGAATATAATATGATTATATTCATTTATAAATTAAATTGGTTAATTATGTGATAATTAGCCGAAATATTCTCCTCGATCGTGTATTAGTGGAAAATTCAGTATTCAGTTATTGTAACTGAAGAATAAAATGAAAATTTGTTTCATTTTGCAAGTGTTTGTAAAAATTCGCAGTTGGTGTGAAAACGTCTTGATCGCTTAGCTGAGAGCCTATACGATAGAGCTTCATCGCTTAAACGATCGCACACCCACGTTTAAACGATCGCACACTTTTCTCTAAATGATCCTTAGCTTCACTAAACGATCGCCTAACGTGCTGAGTTTTCTAAACGATCGTTTACCTATTACTAGACGATCGATTAGTAAAACCTACACGATCATGTAGCTTTATCTAAATGATAAGCATCTCCGCTTACGATAGCTTTCTTTCCCACTTGCTTATCTTTCTACACAATCAGTCTGTTCCTCCTTCCTCTACCAAATTCAACAAAAACCACACTTTAGATTCTCACTCTGAGAATACCAAGGGCTCTAAGTGATGGTGTTGTCCCCGCTCCTGCTTGCTCGTGCTTGTTCGTGTTGCTGTCGTTCATGTAGACGATTGTGCTACCATAGCCGACTATTTTGCTGGGCGATAGAGATCGTAGAGGTTGTTCTGCTGCGTTGAGTTCAAATTGAAGAGAGTCTTCAACTGGTATATGAACTCAATCCCTCATATTTTATTTATCAAAGCATGCCATTAATTAGTGTAAATTGCATAAGTGTTTGATAGAATGTGTATGTGGTAATTTCGGTCATAATGAAATCAGAAAGATTCGAACGCGTTCATGGATGCTTCTCGTTAAGAGTTCCTTCAAAGTGGTGGTCTACAACCTGTTTGAGAGAAGTTTTCAAGCTGGAATTGAAGATTTGAAGAGTTTATCAAAGGTATACTTCAGAAACCCTATTTCCTTAATACGAACATGTTTGCTTGATTGCTAAATTTAATGGAATTAGAGTACTTAAGATCTAAATTGCCTCTGCTTGTTGATTTTCAACACCAACAAAAGGGAACTCCCTTAGTGTTCAACTGGATAAAACGAGTAGTTATACGAGAGAAGTCTTTAACAAACCAACAATAATAGCCAACCAAACCCAAAAACTACGCACCCCACTAACTGTGGTGGGACGAAGCCAACTCGTAACTACCTCAATCTTTGCTAGTTCTACATATACCCCATCCTTTGAAATCACATGCCCTAGAAAGGACACCTGGCGTTATCAAAACTCACACTTGGAGAATGTAATATACAACTTATTTGACCTTAGAGTCTCCATAACTTTTCGTAAATGCTCCTCGTGCTCTACCTCTATTTTGGAATAAACCAAGATATCATCAATGAAAACTATTACAAGTGTTAAGAAAATCCTTGAACACATTCTGCTCATCGGGTCCATAAATACTACATGAGCATTAGTCAAACCAAACGACATCACAATGAACTCATAATGTTCATATCTTGATTGGAATGCTACCGTAGGAATATCGTTGTCTTTTATCCTCAACTGATGATAGCCTGAACAAAGATCAATCTTGGAGAAGACTGTAGCTGACTGTAACTGGTCAAACAAGTCATCAATCCTAAGGGGAGGGTATTTGTTCTTGATGGTCACCTTGTTTAGCTCTCTATAATCAATATATAGGCACAATGAACCATCTTTCTTTTTCTTGAACAACAAAGATACACCCCATGATGACACATTAAGACGTAAGAAACCCTTATCCAACAACTCCTGCAACGCAACCTTGAGCTCTTTCAACTCTGCTGGGGCCATTCTATAGGGTGTCTTCAAGATGGGAGATGCGCCTGGATTCAACTTGATAGCGAAATCTATCTCTCGATATGATGGCAAACCCGAAAGATCTTATGGAAAAACATTTGGGTAGTCATTTACCACTGGCTCTGAGGTCAAGGTGACCTCAGCTTCTCTGGTGTCAACCACACTGGCTAAGATGCTCCACGTAGCTTGGTAAAGTAACTTGCTACGCCCCTTTAGACTTGATGCTAGCTTCCATAGGATGGTTAACAATGATCTCCTTACGAGAACAATTTATACTGGCATGGTTAGCAACCAACCAATCTATGCTTAATATAACATCAAAATCTCATATGTCCAAGACTGTCAAAGCCACATCTAGTATATGATTTGTTATTATGATCTGACATGCTTTTATCTTTTCACTTGTTATCATAATTTCCCCAGATGGAGTAGAGACTGATAAGACATAGTGCAAAGGCTCTACTTCTAACATGGCATGTTTCATAAATAATGATGATATGAAAGAATGAGATGAACCCGATCAAACAAAACCAAGGGATAATGTCCCAAGATTGGGAGCGTACCTATCACCACTATACCAAACTTCTTGGCCTTCTGTCAAGTAGTAGAATAGATACGACCTTAATATCATTGACGATCCGCACCCTCCTAATGGGCGTTCAAGGGCTGACTTCTGCTATTACTAGACTAAACACTAGGGTTTGGATTAGCAATATGCCCCACTTGCTTATATCTATAGCAAGTGTATATGCCAGCCAAACAATGCCTCAAGTGTCACTTTCCATATGAATTGCAAACAACCTTGTCTATTGAAGTCCCCCTAATCCAATGGTCTACTATTTAAAGTGTCGGAACGGAACGACCTATCTGTGTGTTGATCCTTCTGCTAAGGCTCAGAACTCATTTTCTCTACCTTCTTATTTTTGCCCAATAGAGGTTCCTACTTCTAATGACCTCATGTACTCATCCCCCTCCTGGGAATCAGCAACTATTCTCACAGCTGCTTACAACACCACGACATAGGCTTTAGGCTCAAAAGCATGCACCATACCTCGTAATCCACTCCTCAAGCCCTGAACGAACCTTTCCGTCCTTGCCACCTCAGTGGCAACTAACTTAAGGGCAAAATTGAACAACTTGAACTATGAACTAGAGTTTTTGGTCCTTTGGCACTTCATGTAACAAAAAATTATTTCAATGGAGGACAACTACATCTCTCTCTTCGTAGGGTCTTTCAGTTACTCGTCGAAAGTACGAGGGTGTTGGGGTTGATGTTCTAAATCTCATAGGGTTCTATAATTTATAATTGTAATATACAAACATTTTATTTATGCAATAAAATATTTGATGTTTTATTTCAAAATTAGCTGCATTAACCACAAACCAATAAATTAACATTCAAGATTATCTTGTAGCTTAAACATGTATGTAGAGATATGCGGCTGGATCATGTTTAAGTGATAACCTAAATGATCTGTAGTAGATGAATAAGGTTAGATACCTTACCTGGTGACACTATGAGTATGACCCGTTTTGTAGATGTTACAATTGTTGTAAAGTGCTAAAAATGATTTGATCCTGATCATTCATGTGGAGACATATGAGCGAAGATATTCTATACAAAGGAATTTGTATAAGATCGAACCATGAAATGTTTAGTCTCATTATATAACGTTGTTCATAATAGAGACTTACAGTTCACTGGGAAGACCATTGGTAACATGACCTGAATCCTGAGTGAGTTGTGAACTCTTGCCTATGAAGGTGGTCCTTTGATTTGCATGGGTGAGAGTGGCCAGATCGCCAACTTAACAAGCCTACCATTTTAGGGATTCATCTGATTGGGGAGCTGGGAACGCAGCTACACAAGAACAAATTCACTCTTTCCCCAACATCGGGGTAAGTAGATAAATTGCTCCCTTTCCGAGGCTTGAAAAATATGGTGCCACACTCTCTCCTACCCCGAGAGGGGTTCAATCATAGTCGAACTATGGTTTATTGTTTACTAGAGGGATCAGTAGTACTTAAGAAGTTACACGTAACTATAGGGGTAAAATGGTAATTTTGGCCTAGTTGTACTTACAAACAATTTGTGAAGGGTTGTCGTACTGTTGATTGGTTATATCCAATGGACATATAAATATATCTGTAGTGCAAAGAATGCAGCTGATGGTCTTTAGTGAAGTGTCCGTCAACTAATGGATGGTGAATAATTTAAATTAAAGAGTTTAGCTCAATAGGACTAAATGAGAATCAATTTTTGGATTAGTTTGAATTGTTCAAATTATTTGAGGGAATTGATTATATATGATATAATTAAGTTATTTTAATTATATGTGATGTAATTATTATAATGAATTTGATACAGTATATTATTTATGAGAGGAAGCAAATATTTGAATATGATTCAAATATGGATTATATGAATTAGATTCATAATTGTTAAATTTAATATAATTGTGATTTATATTAAATGCCATATGTGAGAGGAAAAAAACTATAGGTTATATATGTATATGATACAATATTAAAACTATAGATTATATGTTATATTTGATATAACATATAATTTAATATATATATTATATGAGAAGTTAATTATAATATTTTCATATATTTATTAAATGTTAATTTAAATAAATTAATTTTATTATTTTTTATTTTAAAATTAATTTAAATTAAACGATGGAAACTCCCTCCTCTTCTTTTCTCTCCACCTATGTAAGTGGGTGGCTTTTTGGATTTTTTATAATCTTTTACCTATAGGAGAAAAGAGATAGAAGAAAAACGTTGTTTTACAGAGAAAGGTTCTTTGATTTCCTCTCCTCTCTCTTCATCTAAAACTCTCATTTTCCTCCCTTCCTTCAATCCAAATTAGACAGAGGCCACCACTCTTAGGTTCTCCAATTGATGGTGTCCCAATTGGCCTTTTTGGCATTGTTCGTGATTTGGAGATGAGGGATTTCTTGAATTTCTTGAAGAAGGTCTTCAAAGGTAAAGTTTCATGAGCCCTTAAACTTTTTGTTGTTGAACATGTTGTAGTTAATTTTATAATTGCATAATCTATTTGTTTATTCTGTAAATTTTCTTTCTCTGTAAAAATGGGATTTGGGACGTTCTCGCTTCCGCTCAAAGGCCTTTCAATATGGGATCCTTCAGAGGGTTGAATTTCCTGAAAACCCTTGATAACTTGTAGAAATACAAGTTATGTGTACCACATTCTTAGAATATGTGATAATAGATAGGAAGAAAATGCACCGATCATGGCTAAATTGGTATAGAAAAGCAAAGTTTTATAAAGATATCACAGACACACCCGCTGGCCGCATTTCATGGGCAAAAGAATATCAAAGTCTATGTTTTGCTGGAAAAACAGGAATCATCGAATGCAACAATCCTTTAAGGAAAGATTCGAACAATGCATGCCTCGGGATTTCTGAAATCGTACAACAGATACTCTGATGTACGTCCTGATCGTTGACCATGATGTAGTGCATATTGGGATTGATGTCCTAATTCTCTTAGAGTCTCATAGTTTGTAAACTTTGTACATATTGTTATTAATAAAATAAGAGTTATTTTATTTACATTTACTCATATCTAATAAACAAAGATCTGTGATTATTGTATGTAAACTTAAGCATGTATATGAGATATAAAAGTGGATCATGCCTTAAGTAATAACCTAAAAGGTCTGTAGTATAAGGATAAAGGAGAGATACCTTATCCTGGAGACACTACGGATACGGCCTGCTTTGTAGAGGTTTACAAGTGTTATAAATTACTACAGATGGTCTGATCATGACCATTCATGTGGTGACATACGAGTAGACTAGACCACGATATGATTAATATCTTTATGTAACGTCGTTGATACTTGAGACTTACATCTCACTTAAACGACCATAGGTAACATGACCTTAATCCTAAGTGTTTTGGGAACTCCTTCCTTTGAGGGCGATCCTTTGATTAGTATGGGTGAGAGTGGTCAGGTTGCCAACTCAACAAGTCTACCTTTTTGGGGGGTTTGTCTGATTGGGGAGTTGGGAACTTAGTTACACGAGACTAAATTCACTCTTTCCCTGAAGCAAGGGTATGTAGATAGATTGCTCCCTTAAGAGCTGATTCGGGGTTTTGAACATAGTGGCCACATCCTCTCTTTGGAAGAGAGGATCAAGTCATAGTAGGACTATGACTTATTGTTCATTAGAGAAATCAGTGGTACTTAAGGAGTTTGATGTAACTACAGGGGAAAAACGGTAAATTGGCCCAACTGTACTTACGAGCGATCTGTGAAGGGTTATCATGTTGTTGATTGGTTGATATGGACACAGAAATATATCTGTAGTGAGGAGAGTGCAACTGTCGATTTTTAGTGGAGTGCCCAGTAGTTAACGGATGGTGGATCCCGTGACTAAAGAGTTTAGTCAATTATTCACGTACCATTAGAGTTTCAAGCTACAGGTCCATAAGATCCCCTTGATAGCTCAATGGATTCAAGTTGAGAATCAGTTCTTGGAGTTACTTTGAAGTGTTCAAACTAACAAGAGGAAATTCAATTATATATGATATAATTGGTGTGATGTATGAGATACATAAAGTGGATGAATTAGTGTAAATATGATTTACATTAAGTACCATAAAATAGAAAAAGAACTATGGTTTTTATGTTTCATGAGATGAAACATTAAAACTATAGGTTACAAATACAATATGGTAAGTTGGTTATCATAAATGTTTATAATATATTAATTATATGATGATTAATTTATTTTTCTCTAATAACCGGTTGAGTGGGAGGTTATTGGTGGTTTTATGGTAACCGTGAGATAAAAGGAAAATTGTTTTCCTAAAATTTGAGAGTTGCCTAATTCGGAAAGTTACTCATGGATAAACTATCAAGTGAAAGAGTTTCACTAAGCGATAGCTCACAGAGACTAAACAATCGTGGAGTTTTGACTATATGATAGTTCATCAGCTGATCATAGCTACACGATCTCGTGGCTAAGTCTATATGATAGGTTACCGTTGACTAAGCGATCGAGTACTTTGTCTATACGATAGACAACATCCTATCTCCCATCTACTCGATCATCTACACGATCGTTGTCCTCCAGTCTCTTCCTCAAACAAAGATCATACAGAGTCCACAACTCCTGGATTCTCATACCGAGAATACCAAGACAACCATTATGGTGGTGTCCTCACTCACTTCGTGAATCGAGTGTGACACAATTGGATTCATGAAGGCTATGTTCGTTGTGTTGGTGCTATTGGTCGTGTTGTTTCGGTCGTTGTGTTCGAGCGTTGCTGTTTTCGAACACTTGGAGATTAACCGAGGGATTCGTGAAGAATGTTTCTTCAATGGTATGCATACTCTATCCCTTGATACTCTTGTTAGCATGCTGTAATTTCTTGTTGTGCATGACTTATTAGTTTCCGTTCTTAGATTGTAATTGATTGTGTTCACTCGAATGGAATTTGGAACGATCTCTTCCACTACTCATGGAAATCCTCATGTTTGATTTCCTTTAGCACTAAGATTCTCACCTACCTTGACAAATGATAGCAACCAATCAGAGTGGGATTATCAAGGCAGACAAGTGCATGGCTCTATAAATAGAGCCTCAACACAACAAAATGACATATAGCAAACAAAATAAAAAAAAAAAGCCTAACTTTTGCAGGGAATCTTCTATTCCAAAACTTCAAATCCCCATATAGAAGGCCACCAGAGAATTTACCTGAGAAGGAAGTTCACTAATCCATTCCACGAGTCACATCACGTCGGCAAGAGTTCACCATCAATCCGTTTTGTCAAAAGATTGACATTAATCTCACAACCATTCCACTCTCTCTATATTATCGTTTTGTAGAACATTATTAACTAAGATATTAGTTAAACTTGTATCTGAATGATTTACTAATTCAATATTATCATCTTGTTCATCTCCATCTTTATCCATGTTCATCCATCTTTCATTTCCCTGCTCATGAGTCACTAAACCCCCAGGGTATGGGGGAAGGTTAATCGAATGACTTGATCCATGTCGTGAGAGGTTATCGAGTTTGCTTAACACGTGCTTAGAAACATACTCATCTGTGAAAGCAGAGTTGAGTATGACAATCAACTTCTTAAAAGAGAAAGGTGATAGAACTTGTTATGCAAAGCAAGAAGTATTTCTAGAGATAGAAATAACCTTGCGTTCTACAACACTTCCCTTTTTCACATCATAGAGATATGACTAGTGTGGTAACCACCGAAAGATGTAAGCCAATGGGAAATAAGAACCACGATCGCATCTCCTATATGGATTAATGATTTCCGAATAAGCTTCCCCTTAACCCATTCATTTTTATAGATTCTATTAAAAAACTTGCCGCATTGCTCATCCGTTCACATCTTGCATTTATTAAGCTTTCCGAGACATCGACTATTATTAACGCATTTTCATTACCGCATTACCAAAAATCAACGCATCTTTATTATTACCGCATGATTCATCACTTTACAACACTATCGCATCAAACCCCCATGTTCGACCTTAGGTCATCATAAGACACTCGCTACTAAGTTATACTTGGCTTGAAAACTTGTGATCAGCATATGACTCTTGAAACTGTTTGCACACAACCATCATCGCATACTCTCATTAGCTTCAAGAATAAATGCATCCGTTTACGACATATACAAACATCCGTCCATCTGCCATTTCTCATCATAGCGATTGTAGGGTTTCCCAAAATCTCGACCTATACAAACCTTCGTTCAGCCTCATTTCCTTCCATCTGCATTTTGAGCCTTCAAGCATTCTAGAACTCTCAAGCCTTCTACCTTCTACTCGTCAGTCAAGTAAACCCAACCTTTCTTCTTCCCCTAGCTTTCGCCAAAATCCATGGCCGGTTAGTCATCAAACTCATCTTCCTAACCTTCCTCCTCAATCAAAGCCCCTATTTCCGCTCGAGAGGCAGCCTTCTTGGCCGCCAGCTGTCGTCTGACCTCTCAACCTAAGCCCCTTCCCCGAATCCCCACCAAACCTAAAAGAAAAGCCTTATCCTCTACCAGTGCCTCACCATCTGTCCACCATGAGGGGCCGCACAAGGAGAGTGCTCCTACCACCGGTCCTGAGGTGGTATTTCTCCAGCCTCCAACCGAAAGTGAACTAAAGCAAAAAGACGACAATGAGGTGTTTGGAAGTATTTTAAGCACTATGGAGTGAGATGGAGGGTTATTGGAGGCCGAAGTGGTAAACCAACCACTGCCTCAAGAAGATGTGGCAATCACTGTTTCACAAGGACAAACCCTTGCGTTAATTGATCTTAAGGAGAGTGCGCCGCGGACTCCAATGAGGGACTGATTAGAGCAGTACTGGAGGATGTGGAGTCAAGGAAAATGGCTGAGTAGCTCGCCAAGGAGAAAAAGGAGGCGGATGAAGTGGCGAAAGCTTAACGAAGAAGGAAGAGAAAGAAAAAAAAGAAGAACGAAGATGATGAGGATGAAGAAATTGCCCAACACAAGAAAGAAAGGAAAGAGAGAAGGAAGGCCAGAAAAAAACAATGCAAGCGCGAAGAAAAGCTCAAGTGCGAAGAAGAGCGCAGATAAAGGGTTGAGAGCCCTATTATAAAAGGAGAATCAACCATCGCAAGAGTGGATGGATCTGTGACAATGCCGCCTAAAGAGCAAGTAACGCAAAGCCAGTCCCCCATTCCACGCGACCGTCTGGTCACCTTGGGGGTCCAACCTAGATTCTTTAAGGAAGAAGATGGTGACACATTAGTCACTCCACTTGTCCGGCGAATAAGAACACGGACAATAAAAGATAAGAAGGTGGAGACAGTGGATTCATCTCTAGTAAATCCCCAAGAGTCCTCTGTGGATTTTTTTAGCGCATAGAGAAGAAAAAAGAAGAATGAGAAAGAGAGTTGAGGGAAAAAGAAGACAAGTTATAATAGGCGTGCCTAATCATCGCCTCAGCAGATTTGGCTAGATGGCTTCATGATGAGGAAGTGCACCGTGTTAACGCATTGGCAGAAGAAGAGGCCAAAAAGAAGCTCGAGGAGGAGTGGCACATTGCTTTCTCTTTTGAGCAGTTCGAGGAGGAGTTAAAGGAGGAAGAGGAAGGTGAGAGAGAAAGAAGGAAGAAAAGGAGTTGTGTCGAAGGGCAAAGGTCTAATGCAACATTGAACTCAAACGCAAGGAGATAGAGGAATGGGAAAAAGAAAAAGCTGATCAGAAGAGGGAAAGGGCGTGCATGAGGCGCCAAAGGGCCCAACTTGTGGTCGCCCAAGATAAGTGCAAGGAAAAGGTTGAAGGCAGCGAATCATCGCTAGCCTGGAGACGTCCAAAGGTTAGAAAAGAAAACGATGACCTCCTAATGGAGATGGGCTTCTTCTTGGCACCAACCCCACTGTCAGACTTCATCACCAACATAATGGTAGAGCTTGGATGGGAAACAGTCTGTCAATGGCCATCTTAGTCATGCCAAGGGTATGAGGGCATTCTAATAAGGCAACCTGCACGAAACCGAGGATGCGGTAATTATCAAAGGGAGGATCGTGCCGTTTAGCGCCAGGATATTAATCAACTTTACAAGTTAAAAGACTTTCTAAAAGCACCAGGCAACAGGTTGATTGATAATCCTAAAGATGAGTATTGGGAAGATGCTTTAAGAATATTGGCAACCGGGCACCATATGAACCATCTCCCTGACCGGCATCCACACACTTGCGTCTAACCGTTTGCTGCCTGAAGTACATCTTTGGGTTTATCAGGTGAAGAGGAGACTCATCCTGACACACATGATAAAAACATCTCAAGGGATCGAGTCATGGCCGCATATTGTATTGCGCGTGGCATTCCCATCGATGTTGGAAGATTAATCGCAAGGCAGATAAGGGGTTGGTAGGATTCGAGGACACTTCTTCTTCCTGTGGACAGTCTTTAGTTTATGCCTTTTAGTGGGCTATGGTATTGAAAACGAACCCATGTTGGAGGTCCACAACCTGATCAGCACAAAAATTCTAAGGATTTTGTCGAAAGATTCGCCCCATTGCCCCAAGCCTTCATCAAAACTACCCAACATCGATTTGAATGCACTACAACCTCCTCGACCCAAAAGGCGAGACAGAAATATTAAAGTGAAGGATGTTATGTGTTGGATCAACACCATCACGCGGCGGAAGAAATCAGGATCCATAAGCATTCCAATTCATTAATTTTGGTTGAAAAGAAACATGCTAAAACAATTGGGTTTCAAGAACATACCTTGGCCGAACCATCGAAATCTCTATTTTCAGCTGCAAAATCCTCCAAATTCTTGTGTAGACCATCACAAGATCTTTCCTACTATCTTCTTGGTGCTCTAGATTGAGTTGTGGGACTCAAAATAAGCTAGAATTAAAGAGAATATAGAGAAAACTCACTGAACCAACCTATTGAAGAACACCTTCTTCATCCAAATTTTTCAGCAAAAATTCTATCGGTTCATCATCCATTTCTTCACTCCAATCTCTTCAATATATTGCAGACTATCATGCAAAGAGATGTGCTGCATGGGATGCAGCTCATGCTTGGAGTAAATCAAAGAAGAGGTGATGGGTTCCTAGTAAGCTAGTAGAAGATGAACATGAAAAAACCCATTTTCAATTTTGTGTAATTTTTCAATTTCCAAAATCTATTTTGATTTTCAAATCATGCCCGAGGTAAGCGATCACCTAGTGCTATCGCATAGCAATCGACGCATCGCTCAGCTACTGCTCATAGGTAAACGATCGTGTAAGCGATCGCTCAGTGCCATCGCATAGCTCTTCGCCGCATCGCTTAACTCCCGATCAAAGGTAAACGATCGTGTAAACGAATGCTAAATGCCATCGCATAGCTCTTTGCCGCATCACTTAGCTCTCGATCAAAGGTAAATGATCGTGTAGGTGATCGCTCAACGCAATCGCATAGCTTTTCACCGCATCGCTTAGCTCCCGATCAAAGGTAAACGATCATGTAAGCGATCGCTCAGCACCATCGCATAGCTCTTTGCCGCATCGCTTAGCTCCCACCCGAAGCTACACGATCGTGTAGTGCCATCGCATAGCAAAACAATGTATCGCTTAGCTCGTTCAACACCATCGCTTAGCTCAGCGCCTAACTTTTGCAGGGAACCTTCTATTCCAAAACTCCAAATCCCCATATAGAAGGCCACCGGAGAATTTACCTGAGAAGGAAGTTCACCAATCACTCCACGAGTCACATCACGTCGGCAAGAATTCACCATCAATCCGTTTTGTCAAGAGATTGACATTAATCTCACAACCATTCCACTCTCTCTGTATTATCGTTTTATAGAACATGATTAACTAAGATGTTAGTTAAATTTGCATATGAACGATTTACTAATTCAATATTATCATCATGTTCATCTCCATCTTTATCCATGTTCATCCATCCTTCGTTTCCTTGCTCATGAGTCACTAAACCTCCAGGGTATGGGGGAAGGTTAATCGAATGGCTTGATCCATGCTGTGATAGGTTATCGAGTTTTCTTAACACGTGCTTAGAAACATACTCACTTGTGAAAGCAGAGTTGAGTATGATAATCAACTTCTCGAAAGAGAAAGGTGATGAACTTGTTAAGCAAAGCAAGTACTTCTAAAGATAGAAATAACTTTGCGTTCTACAACATTTCCCTTTTTCACATCATAGAGATATGACTATTGCGGTAACCACCGAAAGGTGTAAGCTAATGGGAAGTAAGAACCATGGTCGCATCACCTGTATGGATTAATGATTTCCAAATAACCTTCCCTTTAACCCATTCATTTTCATCGATTTTGTTATAAAACTTGCCGAATTGCTCATTCGTCACATCTTGCATTTTTTAAGCTTTCTGAGACATCACCTATTATTAATGCATTTTCATTATCGCATTACCAAAAATTAACGCATCTTTATTATTACCGCATGATTCATCACTTTACAACACTATCACATCAAATCCCCGCGTTCGACCTTAGGCCATCCTAAGACACTCGTTGTTAGGTTATACTTGGCTTATCAATGAGAAAACTTGTGATCAGCGCATGACTCTTGAAATTGTTTGCACACAACCATTATCGCATATTGTCATCAGCTTCGAGAATAACACATCCATTTACGACATAAGAACCCTCAAGTGCTTAGCTTTAAGGGACAAGTCCTACATGTTCTGATTTTTGGACTGGGTTGGTTGCACCTGGACTGGTGGTATTGGTACCTGCTGAGTCCAATTAGTTTGAGTTATCTGCTCTACCACTACACTGAGAAGTCACTCTTGTATCCTCTCTAACAAGGATGATGTAATAGCTTCACGAATTCGCTGTTGTCATTATTTCCTTATCAACCTAAGCAAAGGTGGGGTTGGAGCTATCGGAACATTCTGACTCCCACCGACTCCATGTTTTTGCACTGTCGGCAAGGAAGGGTCCTGGGCTTGGTGATCCCAAAATTGGGAGTCCTGAACTTGTGGATCCTGAACCCTCCTCTAACCTTTCTTTTTACTTTGAGCTTTGGTGCCATATCTTAAAATTCACACATAATCAACTCATATCAAATTTCATCCCAGCATAAACTTGGAAACTACAACTGCAAATCAAGTTATACTTCATACATATAATTCTAGAGGACCTAGAGCCAAATAAGGTAATGAGCGAGTTTTGCGAGAGTGAGATGGGCTAGACGGGAGAGAGCGAGATAAGCAAGAGCGAGACAAGAGAGAGCGATATAAATGAGAGTGAAACAGGCGAGAGCGAAATGAACGAGATTGGCAAGAGCGAGACTTTAATAGTATGCATTATTAGTGATTTTTTAGTACGAACCTATTAACTGATAAATTGAATGTTCATAAAATGCAGGAGTAATTTAAGATGTCAAAAGCTTTGAAAATATGTGAAGTTGATAGGTTTCCCGGGCAAGTAACTAGCCTGGCCCACGTTGCGAATTCCAACAAGATTGTAAAGGAGAAGCTTACCGGAAGGCAGTTAGAGATGTTTGAGATAACTGTTTTTAGGCGATTTGTAGACTCTAAACATGTATTCAACAGCCCACTAATCCATCAGATGTTATTGAGGGAAGTGAAGAAGTGAGAAGCGGACTCAATTAATTTCTTTGTCAAAGGAAAGGTCATCACATTTTTTAAGGACGACTTTTTATTGATCACTGGTTTGTGGTGGGTTCCTACGCAAGTTGTACAAAGTGAGAAGTCCTCACAAGAACATGCGATGAGGTACTTTGGTAATCGGTTGACCTTAAACGCATTCCACTTGAATTTACTAAAAGAAGAATACAAAAATTTGGTATTTGAAAACGACGATGATGCTGTTAAAATCACCCTAGTATATTACACAGAGGTTGTAATGATGAGTAAAAACAAGCAAAAAAATGCGTACTCTATTAGACAATGTTGAAGACATAGATTATTACAACAATCTTAATTGGGGTACAATTATTTGGTGGAGGACACTCGATGCCCTGAAGATTACACTGAACGACAAGCATGGTTTATACAAGGAGAAGGTGAAGGGAAATTAAAATTATGTTGTAAAGTACTTGCTCCGTGGACTTCCCCAAGCATTCTAGGTAGATGTTCCTTAACTTAACTTTATCTTTTTTTTTAACATTAACATAGTTATAAATACGATTTGTTTGGATAGTGTGGACGTACGAGATCCTATTGTCGGCAGCAGGGAACGTTGCCACTAGAAAGAGCAAGGTAGCTATGCCTCGTATATTATGATAGTCATGCTCCCACTCAGTGTCATTCAAAGTACTTGAGAGAGACATTTTTTAGTCTCAAAATGTAAGTGTAATCTAGCCACAGTATGTTTATTCGGTTGTTAAATGTACACTAACCATCTTACAGAGTTAGATTCTTAATGAGATAAAAGTCAAAGAGGGTCTTGTCATGTTCGATGCTGAAAAGGAGTTTCGAGACACTCCAATTGATAGACGAGCCGTAAGATAAGTACACTCCCACACTGAGAGTTTAGGGAGCTCTAGTAGTTCAGAGAGTGGCAGTAGTTCAGAGAATAGTTCAGAAGGTGGGGAAGGTGGACAACAGGCTAATTCAGAAGGTGGAGTGAGGGACAACAAATTTGATGGGGACCAAAACATCCACCAGTCTACTTACACCCCTAGCAAGGATATGTTTCATGATGTGCTGGTGGGTGACGTACGTCCTGAGCCTGAGGAGGACTGTTCTGTCCTGGAGATGGATCGTTCTTAGCCTAAGGTTTTGGGTCGCAAGGAGGGAGCCAATGTTGATCCTGATGTATATTTGTACCTACGGAGCATTGAAAACTTATTATCGAGCTTGGATACTCGTGTATCGAACCTAGAGACGGACACGAGAGACATCAAAGCACAATTGTCAACTATTTTGTCTCTATTACAGTCCATGAAGGGTTCCATGGTGTTTAAGGCGACGAGGTCCCCCACTCTACAGACAGGCCACAATGCCACCATGTCATCCATCTCGACTCTATCTTGGTCACCCACCCAACCTGTACCTAGGTCACCTAGCCCACCTCCACCTAAGTCACCTAACCCACCTCTACCTTTCAATTCATCTGTATAGCTTGATATCAGGGCCCCCTCTGACACCATACATCTAGGTTCACAGGTATGATCACTATGTCATTATAAAATTTCTTTCTTCATATTTATTGTTCGACATGTTCACCATTTTATTATATTTCTGTAGGTTATGGTCGAGAGTCAGAAACCAACATGTAAGAGAAAGGTAGTTGATAAATACACACCTACGGTCGTACCAAAAAATAAAATAATAAAAGAGAAGGAAATTAAGGTTCAACTTCCTTTAAATCGTCAAAATATTAAGTACCCTTTCCTTGGGATACCTACGATACAGTTTAAAGTGATGATCCAGTAATCCTTGGAGCATGAGGTTCCAGTTACTGTATTCACGGAAATGATGAACTGGATTGCCGATAAAAATATGGACAACAAAGTTCGAGAAAAATGCAGTTCGATCATTATCCAAGTCTTTTTTCCAGGAGTTGACCAAACCAAGTTAATGGGTTGAGTGTGACGTAAGTTTACGATCCTTGTCCTTTTTACCAAGTACATACAGTTTACTCCCCTCTCCTAACGTATATCTTATTCTGGATGCAGATCCTAAATATCCTATTTCAGTTCATAAAAGATAAATTTTATAGGCAACCAGACATGTGTATGGCCAACTTCACCATCTTGCCAATTGAAATAACGGCAACGATTTACTGCACTTCTGAATAAGAATACATGTATTGACTATTATGTATTTTTAATGTTCACTTCGCTGTGTAGAGTCACCTAAATTCTCTAGATGGAGTCTATAAACATATTAAAAACAAGTCAACTTTGCATATTTCCGTATTATGGGGGGAAGAGACGTTTCCGGATTATGTCATGGGTAAATTCGACGTCAAGTGGAGATGTGGACTTCGTGTATATGACAACAAACATCGATCAACATTAGATGTTGATTGCATTTGATCTAAATAGAGGCTGGTTGTTCGTATTTGATTCACTATTGTTCATGACATCGAAGAAGAAGCTGGAGTCTTGCCTTGAATCGAGACTTACATCTTACCATCGCTTCTTCACTATTGTGACTTCGTTGGAAACCGGACATAGAAATATCTCGTTGGAAGATATCCCAACCTACCTCTACGAACACACAACACGGGTCGCTAGATTGTGGAATATTTGTTGTAAAATTCTTAAAATATTTAATGACTAGTAGTGCCCCATCTGTAATCACTCAAGAGAAGATGAGTGACTATAGGATGTAGTTGGCATGTCAATTGTGGACGAACACTCCATATTATTGATGTACATGTATATTATGTATATTATTAATGTAATTTTACTAACATGTTATTTAAATTGTTAGTGTTGAACTAACATGAATTGACAAACATTTGGGTAACATAAATAGACAAACTTGAGGAAAGTTGTGTAAGTGATAGCGAGATTAGCGAGAGCGAGATCCAGAGAGAGCGAGACATTTCCAGAAAGATTTATGAATAGCCAACAAGTTAATTGAACTTATAAAAGGGAGAGCAAGATAAACGAGACATTTGAAGAGATTCATGAATAGACAAACTATCGAGACATTATAAAAGGGATTACAAGAGATAACAAGATTAGCGAGAGCGAGATCTAGATAGAGCGAGACATTTCCAGAAAGATTCATGAATAGCCAACAAGTTAATTAAACTTATAAAAGGGAAAGCGAGATAAGTGAAACATTTTAAGAGATTTGTGAATAGAAAAACTTTAGTAATTAAACTTATAAGCGAGACATTATAAAAGGGATTACAAGTGATAGCGAGATTAGTGAAAGCAAGACCCAGAGAGAGCGAGACATTTCCAGAATGATTCATGAATAGAAAACCACTTAATTATACTTATAAAAGGAAGAGCGAGTTTAGCAAGAAACGCGAGAGCGAGATGAGTGAGACATTTCAATCGACTGACACATAGAAAATTATAAGTGGCACATAGAAAATTACAGTTTTGAGGATTATAAGTGACACATAGAAAATTACAATCGACCGACATTTGAATCATTTAGATTAGAATCAGTAGGTCGCCCGGACGTTAGCGGTTCACTGCAGTTTTGCCGATTATGCCTGTAGTTTCCACACCTACCACATTTTATTTGTCTGTAGTGTTCTCCTCTTGATGGTATTCTTTGTACTCTTTGTCACTCAACCTGTACCACTTTTCTAGGAGGTGCAATATGCTTTTCCACATATCCCGGAAGTCTTTTCCATTCGGATATGTGACCAAGTGGATTTACGGGCTCTGCATAAACAGCCATGAGGGACTCAACACTATAGAATGAACTGCAAAAACTTCGGATGGGGATGTTTCGTTCTCGCACAACCATAATTGCATGCGAACATGGGATACTGAGTGAGTCAAATTCCTTGCACATGCATTCCTTGGTATGGAGGTTCACAATACCGTCCAATTGATTGTCCTACACATGGATCCTATAACAATCAATCAGCTCAACTCGATATCGTCTGCCCTTGTCACACTCAGTTGCTAATCGGCTTTCACAATAGTCCGAGTATGACGTCGTTTGAGATGCCCAATAATTTCTCCATTCATAAAACCATGACAAGATGAGGCCTCGAACACGTTCCAATAAGCACATTATGGGTAGTTGTCGATATTCTTTGGTCAATGAATTGAAACACTCTGCACTATTGGACATCATGTTATAGTATCTTTGTTTTGTTTGGTAAACACGTGCCCACCTTTCAAAACCAATATCCTCCAAATATTTTGATACAACACCATTTCAAAAAGATAATTGGTCCCAGTGTGCTTGGAACTCTAACATGCAAAATGCCCTGACTGCATCCTTGAACATCCCATCGATCATATGTCCTTAAAGTTGGAAAGAATATTATTTTCTAGGTGGTATATGTATAACCCATGAAATGTCGTAGGAAAAACTGCACGAATGACATTGCCAATAGATATCACTCGATCGGACACGAACACAAAGTTAGGGGGTTTTCTAATGGCACACTTTAAATTCGACATAAACTACTTCCAAGTTCGATCAATTTCATTGTCCATATGGCATATGCTAGTGGGTATGGTTGTTACCGTTCATGGAAATACCGTCCAACATGGTCCCTTTGTAGTTTCCTTTCAGATGTGATTCATCAATAATTATCACAGGCTGACAACTTGAAAAATCTCTAATACAAGACCTTAATTCCATAAACATGTACTTGAAATGGACAACATTTTCAAGTTCGATTTCAAACCTTGTACCTAGATTTTCCATTTTTAATGCTTCACCATATGCATGTAAAATAGCGTACGACTCTTTTGGATTACCCTTAGCAAGAGCATAAGCAGTTTCCCTTGCACACCACGCCTTATCGTAACTTATGTTTACGTCGTACTCTTTCCTCATATCCTCAACAATGTGACGAGGTTTATGAACACGTCCTATGCCTGTAAACTTATCTTTGATTAATTCACCAACTACCGTAGTTGTTGCTTGTCTATGGTCATTATTTAAAATTCCAATAAAACATGTGCGCAAACACAAATACTTCGTGATTTTAAATATGTCACATCCTGGAATTTTCACTACATGAAAGCTCCACTTACAATTACCTCTATACATTTGACAGTAAACAAAGACCTACTTGACTTCCTTACCTTATATTCAAAATCATTGTTTAAGGACATAATATACAATCTCATTTTTAAGGCACTCTTACTAAAAAACAGTTGACTAACTTCAACATCTATCTCAGATGAAGAGGTAACAGACATAATCAATTCTCCTCTATGACATGGAATTCAATCCTGCTGATCTCTTATTAACAGCCACTGCAGGTCTACACACCTCTGAAAGACTATAGTCCATAGAATTCAATCCTACTAAACTTTCATTATCAACCACAAAAGGATCATACTTTTCTGAAGGACCACAATCCATAAAATTCAAGCCTGCCGATCTCTCATTACCAACAATGAAAGGATCACGCTCTTTTGAAGGACCACAATCCATTGAAGTAAGTCCTTCTGATCTCTCATTATCAAGCACAAGTCCGTTATATTGAGTTTCTCTTTCCAAGTCCACTGTATGAGTGTTGTCATTGTCTATTGATAATGTTAATGGTTGAGTGTTCATAAACAATGGAATATCACTCTCTTCTCAATTAAGCTCATATGATACCACGTATTATCTGTCAACAACTATACCATCATAACTCATATTCACATTTCCATCGTGGTATGATTTTTGCATTACATATAGCTAAAGTCTACAAAGATCTTCCCGAAAAAGAAGGAAGTGAACATTACTGTCATTCTGTATGTACTGTGGAGGGGTTTCAAAGTCAAGCTTATATTTAACTCTTACAATAACATCAAACTTTGAGCAACTTACATTTCCAACCCTATAAATGTGAGTTTTAAGTTCTTCATACTTTAATATAATAGGCATAATGATTTTTGTTAGCTCACCTTCAATATACAAATTTTGGTTCTCATCCCAGTGACCTTCTTATTGAATTAATAGACACTTTTATGTCATCCTACATTAAGCAGATAGTAATACACATGGATCTCTCTCGCTGTCGCTCCCAATTGCTCTTGCTCTCGCTATCACCCTATCTCGCTCTTAAGCTGTCGCTCAATCTCGCACTCAAGCTGTCGCTCAATCTTGCTCCCTCGCTGTTGCTTTATCTCGCTCTCTCGCTGTCGCTCTATCTCGCTCTCTTGCTGTCGCTCTATCTCGCTCTCTTGCTGTCGCTCTATCTCGCTCTCTCGCTGTAACTCTATCTCACTCTCTCACTATTGCTCTATCTGCTCTCTCCACCTTTCTCACTGTCGCTCTCTCTCCACCTTTGCTGCTATCGCTCTCTCTCTCCACCTTTGTCGCTATCGCTCTCTCTCTCCACCTTTCTCATTGTCACTCTTTTTCACACCCCTTTCATTATGCTATTTACATACCTTTTTTGAGACCAGGTTCAAGAAAAGTCCATTTTGTTCTGAAAAATCCGTTCTGAAAACTCCGTTTGGTTTCGAAAAACTTCGTTCTGGAAAACCTCGTTCAATAAATCTCCGTTCAAAAAAATGACAGTTCAAATGAAGTTTAGATTTTTAAAGAATTCACCCTTACATGTTTGTTGTATGCGTATTTTAAGTTGTAGAAAGATTTCGAGAAAATTATCAAATCAATTGTACAGTGACAAACAATCACATCACGATGAAAGATAAACATAGCGAGAGCGAGATCCACGTAGCGAGAGAGAGACAGTTATCGGGGTAGTTCTGGTAATCTCATACAGTGATAACATCAACAGAAGGTCAATTGACAGTTTTTTAAAAAATCGAGTCATTTGGCATTATAGGCACAGATATTAGGTCATTGGTCCAAATTTCCCATTCCAAGTACCCCTAATTCCAATTAAAAAATAAATTAAATAAGTAACCGAATAAAACAATCAAAGAATTTAAATATTTGACTCTTAAACTAAAATAAGAAAATATGAGAAAAACATATGTGAAAGCGATATCAAGTCCCAAGGCCTAGTCACAGATTCTTCTTGTAATTCATCGTCCTATCATTTCCTTTACCTGAAAAACATGTAGAGGAAAGAGTGAGTATAGAAATACCCAATAAATGACCCACTACTGGGTCCACTATGCGAACTTGTTAGCCTTCCTACTGAGACGCAAGTATACATCACGCAACATAGGCATAAGCAAGGCATAGGCATATGCATAAGGGACGAACCCAAAGGCAAGCTTTCATAGATAGTGATCTCGAAGGGTCACAATCATAAGCATAGGTGGCAATCTCATAGGGACGTCGAAACATGAACATAAGAAGTGAACTCGAAGGTTCACAAAATGCTATGTACATGACTCGTTAGGAGTGCTAACAATCACCATCAGTCTAATCATGCAACATACAATCTTTAGATTCCATGACGACCATAAACATGTCATCATGATCATAGTACATAACTCATCGATTTCCAGAATGCCTCAACAGTCCATTCATCAGTCCGTTATAGCAAATCAGTCCATCATAGCAAATCAAATCAGCCCATCATAGCAAATCATTCAGATATTGACAATCTTAACATCAACCTAGGTTCGAGGGTGAACCAATAGTAAATCACTTACCTCGAATTTAAGCCCAAGCAAAGTAGCAATCTAAAGTCCTTTTTTTTCTTTTTTTTTTTTAAGTAAAAGTCCTTAAATCAAACCCTAAATATTAACAAAATTTAAATTTCAACATTAGGGGTCTAATTTCAATCATCCAAAATTAACTCAAATATCTCCAATTAACTTATCCAATAACTAATGGTTGCCGGATAACCTCTACACTTACCAAAACTCACAATTATCGTCGGACAGCCGTTCACAAAGCTCAAAATCCTCGATCTAACAGCTGAAATCCCATGGGCATTGTCAAATTGAAACAAAAAAATAATGGGCATTAGAGATACCCCAACAATTCATCCAAAAACCATAGAAACGTCACCTAAAAGTCGAGATCCAGCGACCGGAAGAAGGAACCGTGACTAGTGACTGGTGGACGACGTGGACAGCTGCGGTAGACGAAGCGGCTGCTGAGATATGGAAGTCCAACGCGGCGGTGGAAATGTCAGGTGAACGGACCCGGCGCGTGCGACCGGCGGCGGCTTCACAGATATGGAGGCTCGATGTGCGACGGAGTCGTTCGGCGCGAAGAGCGGCGGACGTCGACGGCTTGGTACGGGCGAGAGGCGGCGACTTCTCCGGTGGTCAGACGCGGTCGGCTAAGCGAGGGAGAGGGCGAGATCGAGAAATAGGGAGAGAGAGAGAGGCGCTGGGTGCTTTACGAGGAAGAGGAAGAAATTTCCTCTCTTTTTTCCCTTGCATGTTTTACGAGGTAGCCGTAATTATAATTTTTTTCCCCAAATATATATAAAAGTTCCCCTTTTTGTTCCTTAATACACATATATACATGTGTATGTAGGTATATATGTATATATAGATATATATGATTTTTTAAATAATATTATTTTAATAATATTTAACAAAAATAGGGTTGAATATTGTCAAAAATAGGTGTTGTAATCGTGTACTCGGTACTGAATCGTGTATCCGATACACGATTACAACTAAATCGTGTACCGAGTACAGGACTACCTGTGACCTGACGCGCAGACTGCCACATGGATAGTCATGTAGCGTTGACCAGGTAATCACCTTAGTGGTCCCTTAAACCCGTGCCCTTCCTCTTCTTCCTCCCATCCGAAAGATTTTCTTCATTTTCTTCCTCACTACCGCTGGTCGCCATCTCACTGCCATCCGCCATCTCTGATCTTGTTGCTGCTGTTGTCGCCATCCGCCTTAAGTAAAACTTTTTCTTTATTTTTTTCTAGTATATGAATTTGTATGTTTGGGTTTTTATAGATTTGTTTATTTGGGTTGATTTATAGATTTATCTATATGATTTTATATAATTGTTTACAAATTTGTATACTTGGGTTTATATGATTTATGTATACTTTATAGATAGATTTAGGTATAATTTGGGCTGATTTATGTATACTTTATAGATTTGGGCGAATTTAAATGTATTAGATTTGGGTTGATTATTTTTTTGTAATTAGACTATTGAATTTTTGTAATATATACTTTATAGATTTTGTTTGGCTGATTTTGTTGGGTTATTTTTTGAGTGATTTTGTTGGGCTATTTGTTGGATTGATTTAAGAAAATATTTGAATTTCTTTAAAAAAGAATAAACATTTTTTTTTTGTCAACTATAACAGTTGAAAAAATTTGAATAAATATGTCGATGCGTCCTGAAGATTTAGTTATTTTTGAACTTGAAAATGATGGAGATAGTGATATTGATGTTGAACTCGATGAATTATTTAGAAATGATAGAAGTGAGGAACAAGATCTTGAGTTGGTATGGTTAGATATTTTCATGGAAAAGTGAACGAGGGTCAATTTTGGAGGAAATGAGTATATTTGTAGATAATTCTAGTTTAATACAGAAAGAAATGTTATTTATTACTAAAGAAGATTTACAACTTGCTGTAAAAAAATATTGCGTGAAAGAACACTATGAGAATATTGTAGTGGAATCAAATCAAGATATTTGGTATATGAGATGCAAACAGTGGTAGGATGGTTGTGATTGGAGGTTACGGGCATGTCGGTGTAAGACTCATGGGACATTCGAATGTATTCTAAATTGACACAGGATCATTAACAGGTTGATTCAAATTTTATGAGTATCGAAATCCAAAATTTGGTTAGAGCTGATCCTGGGGTACCTGTGGCCTTACTCCAATAAGCAATCAAAAAACAATATGAATGTAATGTTAATTATAGACGGGTGTGGCAAGCCAAGAGAAAAGCATTGATTGTTGTGTTTAGTAATTGAAAGAAATCATATTCAGAGCTTCTGTATTGGTTGAGTGCTCTTGTTCATTACAATCTAGGAATATGATCGGATTGGTATTTCCTATCGTTTGATGTGCCAGGTACGACTACTTTTGGTCGAGTTTTCTAATCCTCCGGTCCTGCAAGAGAAGGGTTCAAATATTGTACACCATTAATCCAGATCGATAGAACTCATCTCTACGGAAAGTATAAGGAGAAATTATTGATCGCCTTATCTATTGATACAAACGGGCAAATATTTCCTCTTGCTTTTGCTATTGTTGAAGGTGAAAGTTCATCCATTTGGTCATGGTTTCCGTGGGCATTGCGTGAATATGTTACCCAATGAGATGGTATTTTCTTGATTTCTATTAAACAAAAGGGCATTATTGCTACAATTAATAATGAGGAAATTAGTTGGAGTGAACCTAGAGCGTACCATCGATATTGCTTCGCCATGTTGCTAGTAATTTCAATACGAAATATAAATTAAAGCAACTAAAAATTTTGGTGTTTAATGCAGGAAATCAACACCAGAGGTGCAAATTCATTCCGTGCATGAAAGAGTTGAAACAATTGAACCCTAAATGCCTTAAATATTTTTCTGATAATGACTTGGAAAAATGGACCCAATCACATGATGATTGATACCGCTATGGGTGGATGACAAGAAATGCAGTTGAATGTATGAATGGTGTTTTCAAATGTGCTAGAATGTTACCAATTACTTCTTTGGTTAGGCTAATATTCTATCATATAATACTATATTTTGAACGACGAAGACAAGAGATTAGTGAAGCACTCGACCGTGGGGACATGTACACAGAAATGCCATGAGAAAGCTTAAAAGGTGGGAAAAATGAGCATCTGCATACACAGTGACATTTATTGACAGGGAAACTCAAACTTTTGAAGTACAAACTGGCATAAGTATGATTTCTCCCTATAAAGAATAACACACACAAGTTTTGAGCTTGAAAGAATGAACTTGTTCTTGTAATAAGTAGCAGTCATTTAAGATTCCATGCTCTCATGTAATTGCAGTTTGTAATTACATGTGTTTGACATACATATCTCTTAGTGATGAGTGCTACAAGTTGTCCCATTTCAAGCGATGTTATGAAGGTCGTTTCCATCCAATATAACACCCAGATTGTTAGTCAGAATTATCATTTACAGAAGTTCGTCCGAATGTGGACTTACTAAGAGAACAGGATAGGCCAAAAAGTACACGCATTCATAATGAAATGGATTGGAGAGAGGCAAACCAAAAAGTTCGATGAACAATTTGCAAGGGAGAAGGACATGACAAGCGTACTTGTCCACAACGTACATTAGGTGCTTCCTCTTCGGGCCATTGAATTTTTTATGTAATTGTATTTTTAATATAATTGTATTTTTAATGTAATTGTATTTTTTATATAATTGTATTTTTTTATGTTGTTGTGTTTTTATTGTAATTGTATTTTTTTATGTACTTGTGTTTTTAATATAATTGTATTTTTAATGTAATTGTATTTTTTATATAATTGTATTTTTTATGTACTTGTGTTTTTAATGTAATTAATTTTTTTTTTTATAAACTTGTGTTTTTAATGTAATTATATTTTTCATATAACTGTATTTTTTTTTTATTTACTTGTGTTTTTAGTGTAATTTTGTTATGTAATCTAATTTGAACTTCTTAGGTAATGAAATCCGGTCCTTCTAATCCTATACAATTGTATCAACAAAATACTTAATCACTCACAATCGATATGGGATAATTCTTCTACCATAGTTTTGGGTTGTCGGAGAAAGGAGACATCTGCACAACATACTATCCCATTTGATCCACGTATTATTCCCTACATTGAACAGGTTGGTTTTCATGGAGTTGCACAGATCGAATTTATACAACTTGATTGATACCTCACTACTACTTTAGTTGAGCATTGGAGACCAGAAACCCACACATTTCACCTTCATTGTGGGAAATCTATGATTACATTGCAGGATGTTGCCATTTAGTTTGGGTTACGAGTAGATGGAGTATCTTTGACAGGTTCATTACAATATAATTGGAAAACTCTTCGTGACGAGCTCTTGGGCGTCCTACCAGATGATTTGAAAGGCTCAAGATTGAGTATCTCGTGGTTGGCGTCCCAGTTTTCAAAATTACCTCCCGATGCCGACGACATCAGCGTACATAGGTATGCACGAGCATACATTATGCAACTTATTGGAGGATTTTTGTTTGCTGACAAGTCGAACACTCTAGTACATCTCATGTTTCTCCCTCTATGTCTGATTTCGAGCATGCTGATACGTACTCGAGGGGTGGTGCCTGTCTTGCATGACTTTATAGAGAACTTTGTCGGGCTACTATTGCACAAGCATTGGAAATAGCGGGGCCGCTGATACTACTGCAGTTATGGGCTTATGATAGATTTCAAATTATAGCACCACAAGTCCAGTTACAGGCCCCAGGTCTTCGTCCACTTAGTGCCAAGTACTATTTCATTTATATAATTATTTTATTATCATATTATGTAAGAATATAAATTAGTTTTATTTTTTTATAATTTTAGATGAAGTGGTGTAATAGTTGCATCTGAACAGTCAACAAATATATTGCTAGTATACCGAAAAATATTTAAATGCACAATCAGGTAAATATGTATATATAAATGAATATTTAAAATATTTTGTGAAATTAATTGGGTGTATAATTATCTTCTTTTTTTGCCAGAATAATTGGACGCCATACATGCAAGATATTTGTTCATCATTACTTGATTACTGTCGTGATGGTCAAGACATACTGTACTCTTTGTTCTGTCTCGCCTTGAGACTCGAACAGTATTTTGATTGCTAGTTTGGGGGCTGCTAGCCATTTGCTTGCTCGAACTGTACACATTCAAAGCTCGGTGTCATTATGTTAATAAAAAATGGCTCACCTAACGGAGCCAATTAATCTGTGTATTGAATTAAAGATCGAGAGGAATCGCGGTGGTTGACCATTAGCCTTCTTATATGCTTCCATATAGTAGAGTGACATCATCTAGATCTCGTGTTGAGATAGTTCGGTTTGCGACAAACGGTACCTTCGTTGTGTTATACACTCCCAACACTACACTAGATTGATTTAAGAGGTAAGCACGACCAAAACTGACGTTGAGTTCACGTGGAATATATATCCTATTGGCATACACGACATGATCGTTGTGCACAGGGAGAAATAACAAATAGACCAATTGTATCAGACGATTACTTTTCCTGGTACAATTCAATCGCGAGGCGATTTATTAGACCTGATGGTACTTACTATTACTGCATGGTAAGAGATTTAAAATCAGACATTTCCCAAAAATATGATATGAATATTGTTTAGTATTAATTTTTTCATCGTACAGAACAATTTTATCGAAGAACTACAACAATATTCAGTACAACATGAGTTACTAGAGTTGAGTTCAATGTGTGACCAAACATTGGTCAACATAGAAATACTATTCAACAAACAAGACGATTCAATGTTGTTAACACTGATTGAAGATGTATTCGTCGTAGACGACAATGGCAATAGGGCGAAGCTAATTTAGAGACACACGAAGGCAATCCCCATGTGGGGTAAGGGCTAGGAGGTCGTCTTTAAATTTCATGTAACTTCTATTTTCAAATTAAAGAACTAATTGTAAATCTTCTTTAGTATCATGAGATCTTTTTTTTTTATTTAAATTTTTTGTAGAGAGATGTACTACTCAGTGAAGTCACAATTTGTTTTTTTTTTAATATGAGTGCAGAATAAGTAAGTTTTCATTGCAGATTAAATATATAATTAAGTTTAGTAATAAAGGAATTTGTTACTTAAAAATTAGAAAATAAACAGTTAAATTGATTAAAAAAGAAAAGAAAATTTACAATTAAATATATAATTAATTAAAAAAGGAAAAAGTTAATCGTGGACTCGGTCCACGATTATGGGAATCATGGACCTGGTCCACGAGTACGTGGTTGACCAGTCCACCGACCATGCTGACGTGGTGCTGACTGAATTAAAGTTTAATCGCGTACCGAGTACACGATTTTCCTTCCCCACCAAAACTACTCTATTTTTGTCATTACTTTCCATTCCCACCTATTTTTAAAATTCTTTCCTATATATCCCATTTTTGTCATTATTTTAAAAATTAACTATATTCTTGAACGTATATATATATATATATATATTTATTTATTTATTTAATCCATCTTTTCGATCACACAAACGCTAATCAAATAATTTTTCTCTCAACAATTTAAATCTACCATAAATAAATCCCAAATAAAATCTAAATCCCCTAAACCTATAAACCTTTAAACAATTAATCGAAAATTTTCAAATTTTCTCCAATATTTCATTCCTAAACATAAATCTGGAAATTGAATTCAGTCCAAATTTTAATAAATTAGATTATCTCGATCCCAATACTTTAATTTTAGCCTCAACACTCAAAATAACACCCAAATAATCAAGACAACTAAATGAAAAATTACTTGAAAATTTAGGATATTACATCTTGAAACAATTCTTCTTTTAGAATCTTAAAAAGAATAGTTTAAGAGCTTGTTTATAAGTGATTTTGAAATGATTAAAATCGTTTTTGTCATGTTAAAAATACTTTGAAACATATTTTACATTCGAAATGAATTTTTGATTCAACGAAATTTGTGTTTAAGAGTGTAAAACCAAATATTACATTGATTTTGAATGATTAAAGATGTTTGAGAATGAATTTTAACTTGTTAAGAGTGATTTCAACCATTTTAAGTCACTCTCAAATATGTCTTTAAATCTTACTTATTATCATTTGATGAATTTTACATTCACTAAAATAAACGGTGGTCAAAGCGAGCTTAGTTTAGCGATAATTGACATGACCATTCATCCTAGATGTGGGGGTTGATCTCCCAATCCCACAAATGCTATACTAACAAAATAAGTAAAGCACATGGTGTAAAAATTAATTCTATTCCTGTAATTTCAATTAAACAATTAATTGTAAGTTGTCTGAAATAGCTTATCACATGATAAACTTCAGTCTATAAAATTATATAATTAAAATTTAAATAATGAATTAATAAAGGTTTAAATGTCACCTTAACTTAAAAGAAAACAATTATTTTGAACCTTCTTAATAATATTCGTTTTTCAAATATTTGCATTAACAATATTGATCGGTGAATGAGAGCAAAATGATAGTAATGTCCAAAATTATTATGTTCATGTTCAAGAACTAAAATCGTGATTATCTTATGGATTAACACACACGTTTTAGAAGTTTTTAGACCAGAATAGAATTTAAATCATAAATAAAAATTTCTCATCTCTATATACCGAACGCCTCCTCATAAACATCGACGTGTCTCAATTTTGAGTTATAAATAAATGAATAAATCAGTTAAACTTAAAATCTTGAAGAAGAAATGGTGGGGAAATAGAGTTGTTTTGTGTGAAGTTAAAAAGGGAGAAATAAGAGCCAAGCAAAAAAGGAACCTTTGAAACTAGCCATTTCCCGAAGCCTTGGAGTACAAGAATGAAATTGCAAGTTGTGTTATATGTTTTATTACCAAGCCTTTGATTCTTTGGACAAATTAAGGACACGTGTCAGATTTTCCTATAATATAACCCATATTTTAATAATAATTTTGTCTCCAATCTCACTTTATAAGAGCCTTTTCTCAAAGACATTACTTGACAACTCCCTCTGCCCAAAAATTTGGTGCAACATCCTGGAAATGGAATTATTTGTTGTTTCTAATTTAGGTTTGTATAATCCTTTTTCAGAAAAAAAAAAAATTGCAAAAATTTATTATCTTTAGAAAGTAATTGCCTAAATTGAAGGTTTGATAGTGCAATGATAATCAATCATATGGTTCGTCGTAATTTTTGTAATCCCATATTGTCAAGATATGAATTTCTAATATGAGGGAGTTTAGATTCAAACTTCCAACGTTTTGGTTAGAAAAGATATGTCTTAATTTTAGAAGTTGTAGTTTGTAGGATTTATTTTTTATTTATTTTTTACGATCCCTCCTTTTAAAAGATACTAATAGTCAGTTTTGTATCAATGGACATCACGATTAATATTTGTCTATTCTTAAAGGAGACATTTGAGACAATGACTATGCTTAGACTATAATAACCATCTTTTGCTACAATACATACTCTTTTGTAATCCATAATTAGCTACCGTCAACACTATTTCAAAACCCCCATTTGCTACAATATTTACTATTTGCTACCGTTTTTACTGTTACTATTTCCTCCTCAAATTAAAATAGTTTACACCTCAAACACATACTATTATAACTCAAATAAAATAATTTGCATCCAACACAAACTAGGGAAATTTGTACGAATGACCCAAAAATTGAGCCCAAAATGTCAAATGACCCATTTTTAAAAAATAATGTCAATTGACCCTTTGCTGACATCATCGTCATACTAAATTATGTAAATTGCCCTTACTTCTTCGTCTTCTTACCTTTTTACTGAGAACCCACTAAAAATAAACTATTCTTCATACAAATTTTCTAAGGCTAACGGCTTCGTATCGCTCATAAATGAAAAAACTATTTTCGGCTTGCAAACGATTCTACTGCCACTGACAAATCGAATCTTATCGGTAAATCTTTCAATATGGGTTTTTTTGTTTGTTTTCGATGTGTTCTGTGGTTGAAGACGAGTAGAAAGAGTTTATGAGCGAGATAAGTGAGAGTGAAATCGGTAGAGCGATACCGGAGAGAGCGAATGTGAGCGAGATAAGTGATCCTATAGTTTTTTTTGTGTTTATTTTTCAGGTTTTTGATGTGTTATGTGGTTGAAGACGAGTAAAAAGAGAGAATGTGAGGGAGATAAGTGAGAGCGACACCAGAAAGAGCGATACTGGAGAGCGCGATAATGGAGAGAGCGATTCTAGTGAGAGCGATGCTAGCGAGAGCGATTCCAGCGAGAGCAAATCCAACGAGATTTAAACAGAATGTTGTTTTACATTTTTTTTGAAGGAGTTTACTGATTGAATTTTTTAATAAATGCAGGAGTGATTTAAGATGGCTATACGTTCCAGAATAGTCGAAGCCGATCGATTTCTCGGTCAAGTAACCAGCTTGGCCCACATTGCTAATGCAAACAAGATTGTCAAAGAGAAGCTCATGCCTACGCAGTTGGCCATGTTCAAGAGAACAATTTTTGGGCGATTTGTAGACGTTGATATGGTGTTTAACAGCCTAATTGTCCATCACATGTTGCTTAGAGAAGTGAAGAGGACAAAATTAGACTCAATGTCATTCTCTGTCTGTGGGAAGGTTGTCATCTTTTCAAAGGATGACTTTTTGGTGATGACTGGTTTGTGGCAATCCCCATCACGAGTTGATCGGAACCAACAGTTCTCATCTGAACTTGCTATCAAGTATTTTAGTAATCGAGTGACGAAGGAAACTTTACACCTCTGTGAACTTGAAGAAAAATACAAGGACTTAGAGTTTGAAAATGATGATGATGCTATGAAGATCAATCTAGTTTACTATATTGAGGTCGCAATGATGGGGAAAACAAACAGAAAAATGCAGTCGACCTCAAACGTTTCAAGGACGTTCAAAACTTGGAGTACTACAGTAGTCTTGAGGGTACCATTATTTAGGAGAGGACATTGGATGCCCTAAATATTGCCTTAAATGATAAGAGCAGTCTATACAAGACGAGGGTCAAAGCAAATAAAAACTATGTTGTGAAGTACTCCTTACGTGGATTTCCACAAGCATTCTAGGTAAATTTGATTAACATAATAATCGTGTTGTTTGATCTAACATTACTATTGTTCTTAATCTATTTTAAATTTTATTTAGGTATGGACGTACGAGATCCTAGCTTCATCGATAGTTGGGAACATTGCAGAGTGAAGGAGCAAGGTGGCTTTGCCCTGCATATTACAATGGTCATGCTCCCATTCAGTATCCTTCAAAGTACTTGAGAGAGAGATATTCGAGTCTAACAATGTACGTTTACTCTATGCATAATATGTTTATTTGGTTGTTAAATTGATACTAACCAGTTTACTGGGTTGTTAATGCAGATAAAGGTTAAAGAGGGCATTGTGATGTCAGATGCTGAAAGGGAGTTTCGAGATACCCCAGTGGAACGACGACCTATATTTGAGCTAGGTTCGGATGATGACGTTCTAAAAGTGTCAATAGGTCGACGAGTGATTGGGGTAGTCCCGAAAGTGAAAGTGACGGTGATGACCATCGTGGACATGACAATGATGAAGTTGTCAGGGTGGAGGGAGGGGATGAACCCGAGCATTCTGAGCACGAGGATGCTGAATATGGAAGGGTGAAAGGAGGGACATACACACATAGTGATATTATGTTCCATGATATGATGGGGGACATACGCGAAGAGAACGAGTTGAACCAAGTTGATGTCTTTCTTGCAGACTCCGGTACATAGCAACCTGTGGATGAGGAGTGTCCTAAGTGTGCTGCCCGCCGCAGGGAGGGAGCCAATGCCGATGAGTCTATTTATTTGTACCTGTGGTCCATTGACAGCTCACTATCGAGGTTGGATGGCCGTATATCTGGTTTAGATAGTCGTGTATCCAGTATGGAGGAAAACATAACTGACATGAAAGGGCAATTGTCGGCCATCCTGTCATTGTTGCAGTCTATGTGCAAGGTTTGCATCATTTTATGCCTTTATGCGTTTAGCTTTTACGTGTTCGTGAACTCACCATTTTATTTTACTAAATGAAGGGTTCCACGGTGAATGAGGAGACGACTAGATCACCTATCCCATCTCAGGATCCCAATACGACTGCGACTGCCTCTAACACTCCCATCCCCATCCCCCCTCTACAGCCCGATACCACCACTTCACCTACTCCCACCCCCTCTCTACAGCCCAATACCACCACTGCCACGACATCACCGATTGACATCGAACTTATACAGGCCAACGTCCCACAAACAGAGGCCGATATGTCTGCCTTACTCACTATGCCACATACAGAGACTGACATATCTGACATCCAAGAGGCAGACACTTCTGGGATTGTTACGACCACAGAAGAAGTTCCACTGGTGAGTAATTTATTGATCAGTAATCTTTGTTTATATTTTTATATTTCTTGATGAGTAACGTTTTGTTATTTTTTATGTAGGAATCTCGAAGAATTAGTCGTAAGAGAAAACCGGTTGATAAATATATACCCCCAGCCCAAGTAAAGAAGAAAAGTGTGGCTAAACATCCTCTCCCAGGTGTAGCTACATCATTATCCAGATCGATCGTCACATATAACGTAGCACAAGATGTTCCACACAATATCCTAACAGAAATGATGGGCTGGATCTCAGATGACAATGCAAACAACGAGGTTCGAGAGAACTCCTTTAAACCACTTGCCAAGCAATTCTTCAAGGAATTGATTACCCTGAATTCATTGGTCGAGTGCGATGTAAGTGTCCTAGTCTTTACGTCTTTACATGTTGGCTATCTTGTACTTTTACTGACATATTATTTTTTCTGCAGACCATAAATACTTTATTTTATTTTATGAAAGATAAATTTTATACCCGGCCCGACACGTGCATGTACAAGTTCACCATCTTGCCAATTGGTGTAACGATAAATTTTGATATTTCGTTTCGTTAAGTTTTCTGGTCTTTAATTCTTTACTTAACTTCTCATTTTATTTGACAGAGTCATCTTAATGCTCGTGGCGGTGTATTTAAACGAATAAAGAATAAGTCACTTCTGGAGGCTACCCTAGCTTAGGAAGATGAAGACACGTGCAAGGACTACGTCACCGGTAAATTTGATGTCAAATGAGCAGATGTGGATTTTGTTTATTCGGTGATGAATATCAGTGACCACTAGATGGTCCTTGTAATGGACATTAACAGAGGCCACATATTCGTGTTCGATTCATTTCCGTCATACACACCAATGACAAAGCTGGTGAATTGGCTAGAGGCATTGACTGTCACAGTACCATCCCTACTTCACTATTGCGATGTGGATCGATCAAAGCTGGACCTATCAACAGTCTGTTGGAAAATCTTGCGACCTATGAACCATACAACATGGGTCGCTTGATTGTGGCATCTTCGCAATAAAACTACTGGAACACCTGGTGACTAGTGCTGATCCATCCATAATCACTCAGGAGAAGATGGGTGAATATAGGATGCAATTAGCGTGTCAGCCATGGGCAAACACTCCATATTTTTTATATGTATAGAACATTGTATTTTTTATGTATGTAAAAACATTCATTTATTTTTTATGTATGTAAAAACATTCAGTGTATAATTGAACATATATTTTTTATGGAAGTTTAAAGTTCAATATCAGAATTTTATCAGAACATGCATTTTTTATGTATAATGGAGCTACTTCTCTTTTCATTGTATAATTGAACCTATATTTTCTATCAAAGTTCAATATCAGAATTTTATCAAAACATGCATTTTTTATGTATAATGAAGCTACTACTCTTTTCATTGTATAATTGAACCTATAGTTTTTATGAAAGTTCAAAGTTCAAAGTTCAATATCAGAATTTTATCAGAACATGCATTTTTTTATGTATAATGGAGCTACTGCTCTTTTCATTGTATAATTGAACATCTATTTTTTATGTAAGTTCAAAGTTCAAAGTTCAAAGTTCAATATCAGAATTTTATCAGAATATGCATAATTGAACTTAGAACATTATATGGTTCAAGGTTCAAAGTACAAAGATTGAGAGAGTAAGATTGTGAGAGAGAGCGAGATTGAGAGAGTGAGATTGTAAAAGAGAGCAAGATTGAGAGAGCGAGATGTTCAGAGAGAGCGAGATTGTGCGAGAGCGAGATCGTGAGAGAAAGCGAGATTCATGGAAAGCAAGATCGTGAGAGAAAGCGAGATTGAGAGAGTGAGATGTTCAGAGAGAGCGAGATTGAGAGAGTATTTGTTATCCATTTTTGTTACAAGTATAAAGATTGAGAGAGTATGAAGTCATTGTTTTTTGTTACAAGTATGAAGATTGAGAGAGTATTTGTTATCTACTTTTGTTACAAGTATGAAGATTGAGAGAGTATGAAGTCATTGTTTTTTGTTACAAGTATGAAGATTGAGAGAGTATGAAGTCATTGTTTTTTGTTACAAGTATGAAGATTGAGAGAGTATTTGTTATCCACTTTTGTTACAAGTATGAACATTGAGAGAGTATGAAGTTATTATTTTTTGTTTTCAGTATGAAGATTGAGAGAGTATGAAGTTATCAATTTTTGTTACAAGTATGAAGACTGAGAGAGTATGACAATGGAGAGAGTATGAAGATTGAGAGAGTTGAATATTGCTATTATATAAATACTCCAGCTTGTTATTATTTTTTGTTTACAAGATGAAAGTATGAAGTATGAAGTATGAAAAACAATGAAGTATGTTACAAGTATGAAAAAGTATGAAGTATGTTACAAGTATGAAAAAGTATGAAGTATGTTACAAGTATGAAAAAGTATGAAGTATGTTACAAGTATGATGTATGAAAAAATGATCAATGGTATTTATAACTAAGTTGGATGAGGGGTGTTTATGTCTCGGTCTCTAGAATTTTCGGCACGTCGCACGGTTGTAAGTGGTTCAGTACAATTTTGGCGGTTATGTCCATAATTCCCACACCAACCACATTTCATTTGTCTGTGAAATTCTCCTCTGGATGGTATTCTTCTCACTCTCCGTCGCCCAGCTTGTGGCACAAACTTTGGAGGTAGGATAATCTTTTCTACGTATCCAGAAGGCCTTTTCCATTCAGATATGTGGCCAAGTGGATTTATAGGCTCCGCATACGCAGTCATTAGAGAGTCCACTGTATAAAATCGACTACAAAGATTGTGGATGAGTATATTTCTTTCCTTGGTAGCAACAATTGCATGGGAACATGGGATAACAAGTGAGTCAAATTCCTTACACGTGCATTCCTTCGTGTGAAGATTGACAATACCGTCCAATCGATTATCTCGCACGTGTGCCCGATAACAAATATCATTTGCCCTTATCAACTTCACTTGCCAATCGGGTTTCACAGTAGTCAGAGTGCAATGTCGTTCGAGATGCCCAATAATTCCTCCGTTTGTAGAACCACGATTGGAGCATTCCTCTAACATGTTCAATCAAGCATACTATGGGCATCAGTCGATACTCTTTAGTTAAGGAATTGAAACACTCTGCACTGTTGGATGTCATGTTATCATATCTTCGTTCTATTTGGTAAACCCGTGCCCACTTTTGAAGACCGATGTCTTCCAAATATTTCGTGACAACACCGTCTTTAAAACTACGGAGTTCGTCCTATTTTGTTTGAAACTCTGTCATGTGAAATGCCCTTGCTGCATCTCTAAATATCTTAACAACCGTGCTATCCTTAAAGTTTGTAACCAGATTCTGCTCTATATGCCATATGTACAATCCATGAAATGCTGTGGGAAAAAAATACACAAATAGCATTGCCGATAGATACCATCCGATTATCGGGTTCTCCAATACTACATTTCAAGTTTGATATAAACCATTTCCATGATCGATCGGTTTCATTGTCCACTATTGAATATGCTAATGGGTATAATTGATTGTTCTCGTCCATAGAAACCGCAACCAACATGGTGCCTTTATATTTTCCTTTCAAGTGCGACACATCAACAATAATACAAGGCCGAAAACTTGCAAAACCTCTAATACAAGGCCCTAATGCCATAAACATATACTTGAAATGCACCTTATCTTCAAGTTCGATCTCAAAGACTATACCCGGATTCTTTATTTTTAGCGCTTCTCCATAAGCATGTAGTATGAAGTATGAGTATTCTGGGGTACCTCTAGTGAGATCATACACAGTTTCCCTTGCACGCCACACTTTATCATAACTTATGTTCACGCCATAATCTCTCCTCATATCCTCAACGATATGACTAGGTTTATAAATACGTCCTACGTGAACTTATCTTTGATGAGTTGATCAATAACCGTAGCAGTTGCTTGTCTATGGTCGTGATTCAAAATTTCTATGTAACATGTCTGCGAACTACAGTACTTTGTGATCTTGAATATATCAGACCCTTCCATTTTGACTGCACGAAGGCTCCACTTACATCTCTCCCCAATGCATTTGACAGTGAACAGAGAGGAAGAGGTGCAAGGCATAATCAACTATGTCCTATGACTTCCTGACCTTAAATTCACAATTTCTGTTGATGGACAAAATAGATAATCTCATTTTCAAGTCCTTTTTGAAAAATAGTGGACCAACTTCAATGTTCTCTGTCCCAGATGAAGAGATGCCAGGCATAATCAACTTTGTCCTATGACTTGAAGACACAGATGGTGGAACCACTGAAGCTGCTGTAGAACGACGCACATCTCCATGATCACGATCTATTTCATTCAATTCTGCTGGTTGCTCATTCACATCTACATCACTGAAGGACCATAATCCATATAATCAAATATTGATGGTACAATGTTGGTAGACAATGGAATATCATCCTCTTCCCGACGAAACTGATATGATTCCTCGTATTGTCTGTCCACAGCCATATCATCATAACTCACATTTCCAAACCCCTTTCCAACCCTTTCGTCTTGTTTAAACTTCAACGTTACAGCTATCTGAAGTCTACTAAACTCTTCTCGCAAAAGAAGGAATCACCTTTGAAACACTGTCGAAAACCAGAGAAGTAATCACCTTTGAAATGGAGTTTAGAGTTTAAAGAAATCACCATTGTATTGTGTTTAGGTATTATTGATTTGATTTGAAGCTTTCGTCGTGACATTTTGTCAAATCAACAGTACATTGACGAGCAATCACATCAAACCAGGGAATTTCAAACGAGACCAAGAGTGAGAGTGAGAGCGTTTAATCAGACAAGAGCGAGACTTACCTCGTGAGGCCGGTGTAAGGGCATGGTGATGATGTCAGCAGAAGGTCAATTGACATTATTTTTAAAAAATGGGCCATTTGACATTTTGGGCTTAATTTTCGGGTCATCCGTAAAAATTTCCCCACAAACTATTATAACCCAACTATAATAACTTAGGATTATAATAACAACTCCTTGCCCCAAACGTTCCTGTTGGTCAAATTCTTCTTTTCCATCAACCTTACAGCATAGCTTCCACTTTACTTTTCACTCTCGAGATTTGAAAGCTTTAACCACACTTTCAAGTTCTTTAATGGTCCAAGTTCTTCAATTTTACAATCCTCCTCATAACCTACTCAAAATTCAGTTAATGTTTGAAGATCAATTAATTGACTCAAATGTAAAGGCATTTTCACACCCTCGATGTCATAGAATTGTAAATGTCTTAACTTGATTAGTTTAAGAAATTTTGAATTATTCACTCCATTTGGTATGTTTAAGCATTTGAGATATCTCAAATGCTTGAACATACCAAATGGAGTGAATAATTCAAAATTTCTTATATTCACGACTAAAATACGCAAGCAAACACAATTTTGCTCAAATTTATCGTTGATTTTCTTGTCAAAACAAATTAATCTGTGCAACTTTCTTTTACTTTTTTCACTAGAATTGATGAGACAAAAATTTCTTTGACTAAAATTTCTACGTTTAATTTTAGTATTGATGAGACAAAATCTTTGTCAACTTTTGATATATTTTCCATCACACTTAAATTTTGTCACCGATTTGTCGTAGTTCCCTTCAAACTTTACTGCCCCTCCTAAGACTTCTGCAACTAGTGGTATTCCACCCATTTTTGCAACCAGCTCTTCTCTACTAATTTCCAACTCTAGGCCATCTGCAATTACACCCTCCTTGAACAAGGACCAGCATTGATCATCAGACAATTTTTTAGAAGATGACTCGAAGTTGTCCCCATGACAGTTGCAATTTCTGCACTCCTCGTGATCACAATAATACTATTTTCAGATTAATATTCCCTTAACTCAACCCACAATCTACTTCTTCATTCCAAACATCATCAAGAAGAAGAAAATAATTTTTATCTCACATCTCCTCTTGGAGCCTTCAAAGTAAGTTCTCCTTGTTCAACCCACTGGAAGTGGATGTTTTTGTTAGACTTTGAAAGATCCCTTCCAAAATATTGATGACAATAGATGGTCTAGATACGCAAGTTTCATCAAAATGAGCTTTAACCAAGTCATGATTGAAGACTATCTTTACCAAAGTTGTTTTTCCCAATCCACCCATACTCACAATGGGTATGACGAATATTGGATGTTCATTGCTAGAATCAATCACCAACTTCACTATGTTTGAAACTTCAACTTCTCTTCCTATTACAACTTCTTCAAAATTAAGATTTGACATTGTTTCCCGAGTATGCTTAATTAGATCAATATTCTTATGTGTTTCAGTTGATCTCTGCCCAACCAGAGCAACCAATCCTAAAGAACTTGCCTCACAATAATGTCTACACAAAGTTTCAGTAATGTCCTTCATTTTTGTGGGCATCAATGTGGATGATTGAAAATGACCAGTTGGAGCATATTTGGCCTATTTGGAAAACATGTGGGTCTCATGGTCTTCCAAAAGGTTGTCCGCCATAGCTTGTTCAAGCACTGAATTAGAATATTGTGTACTGGCACATGTCGATCGCCACTTAAATTACCTGGTTACATGTTCGTCTCGTGATTTGAGTCTAACAGTGCTATGAGTGAAGATAAAGAATGATAATGAGTGGAGATGGATGATGGAATAACTTCTCTCTAAGTAAGAAAAGTATGCAATGCATCCGAGTGGATGTAAGCACCTTGTGAAATGCGTACAAGCTTTCCTAAATCAGATTTAAGTATAAATCTAACTTAAGTTTCTTGGTAAGTCTAGGGACGAATGCAGGGATTCTGGAGTAGTCTAACACAGATTCTGTTTTCAATCTAATGCAGAGGGTTTCTAAATTTGCTTAAGTGTGGATTATGTACACTAACCTAAGTGCACACATACAAGACGAAGTAGGAGTTAAGAGGGTAAAAATGGGAAATCATGGATGAATGGTCTTAAGTACTGGTGATATGCATTGATCCAAGTGGGAGTAACAAGCTTGTGATTACGGTGAAAGTGAGATGAAAATGGTATAGATGTTGGTTTACAAACTAAGTGTTTGTGGTATGCGTTGGTGTTTTTGTTCCTTGGTTCACTTTCAGTTCAAAATTTCTCAATGTGAATGTCACATGTATTCCTATCTCTAGGATGCATGTGTTGATTACAAAGAACAAAATAAAGATGCAAGTAACTTTATCTCTAAATCTACTACGTGCTCCGACTTGATGCGTTCTATAGTTAAATGTCTCTCACGACTACTTAGTAACTTAAATCAACTGATCAGGATGATTGATGCATGGAATTCAAATATTCATTAAGTTAGAAAACTAGTAAACATGAGCAGATTTGAATGTAAACAAATGGATAAGTAGTAATTCATCAACGATTGAATTAAAGATAGCAAATGCTTGTACAACAATTTCGCTTGACAGAATGAAATGAGAGATGGAAATGAGATGTAGAATGAAGAAGTCAAGCAGGGAAATTTGTATCAAATAATACAAATAGGAAAAAAAAACTGATCATATATACCACATTTCAAATATTTGCTAATATAGCAAACATTGACTGGTCAAGCTGTTACTTTTTTTAAAATTCCAAGTTTACCCTTTCTTTCCCTTTATTAACTTTCCTTTTTCACATTTCCATTTTCATTCTTTCACGGTGAAGCTCTGTCGAAGAATCAGTCTCCATGAATTCCAATTTGTGAAGCTCCGTGATACTTCGATCAATTCCAATTCGTGAGTTCGTTTTTCTTTTTTCGATTGCATCTTCGATTGGGAGTTTGATTTCTTTGAGCGTTCTTGTTTTTTCGATTTTTAAAATTTTTTTTCTCGATTTCTTCAGCTCATTTAGTCTTTTTTTTTCTCTTTTTCTCAAGAACCTAATGATTTCTTCAGCTCATTGTGAACATAATGGATTGTGAACGGAGATTGTGTATTTTCATGAAATTTTTGTTCATTGCGTTGTTTACTTTTTCTTAAGTATTTTGAGTTTTGGTTGATTAATTAAATTAGGGCTTGCATTCTTTACTCTTTTATTTGATATTGTATATTATTTCTATAAACATATCAGTATATTTTGATGTTTGATATTACAGTTACCTTGGTTTTTTGTTTGTCATTTATGATTTTCTACTATTTTCAATGTATTAACTTAGGGTTTAGAAGCTCCTGTCATCATTTGGAAGATATCAGTGACTATCATTGATAGTGTCTATCACTGATAGAATATATGTGATTGCTATCATTTTTTATTTGTTCATTATTTTTTATTGATATCCATTGAAAGACATGCCTAGTTATAGACTGGTATCAGTGATACTGATAGATTTATATTTGCTTTTGATAGATATTAGAACCTATTGATATTGTTATTCAAGAGTTTTTGTTTTACTTTTGCAGGAATTTTAAAACATGGTTATTCTAATAGTTGTTTTTCATAGTGGAATATGGAATGAAAAACACTGTTATGTGAATTACAAATCTACTAGAGTTTTAGTAGACAATATAATGGTTGTTGAAGATTTTATGGGTTTAATAATGAAGGAGATTTGTTTGGATGTGTTTACTTCTTCTATAGAACTTTCAGTTTTATTAGATTTTGTTATGAATGAAGTTCAAAATGTAGTTCAAATTCGTGAAGATAAGGATATAGCTTGATTTTTTGGCATTAGTTAAGGAACACAATACACGACATCCTTTGATTGCTCATGTCAGTAGTTCATGTTTGGAAGTGTCTTCTAATGTTGTTTCTAGTGGGGTTGAGAATTATTTGTCTATTTTTCTTTCTTCTAAGCCTATGATTGATGATGGCGATTTCCAAGTGATTATGGATATACATATTGCTCGTGATTTGAAAGAAAAAGATATGTTTTCTATTAAAGAGATTTTATCAAATTGTTTTTATTTGTTAGCGGTTAAGAAGAATTTTGAATTTAAGTCTATAACGTCAAATTCAAGAGAAATTGTGCTTCGATGTGTTCAAGATGGTTGTCAGTGGTATATGAGGGCATCCCATTACAAGCGGAGTGTTTTGTGGATACTTAGGAAGTTTATTGATATTCATGATTGTTCTATAAAAAGTATTCAAACTTGTCATAAGCAAGCTTCTTCGTCCTTAATAGCTGAATGTTTGAGAAATGATTTTAGATTTAGTTCTTCTCATACCTCAACTCCTAGTGATATTGTGAATAAAGTCCGTAAGGAATTTGGAGTAACTATTAGCTATTATAAAGCATGGTGGGCAAAAGAGCAAATAATGAAGTCTTTAAAAGGCGATGCACGCGAATCATATGCTTTGATTCCAAAGTTTTTGATAAAGTTAGAAGAAAAGAATCCAGGTTTCTTGTTTCTGACTTATTATATGATCTATCAATGATAGTTCCTATCACTGATTGGAGATCACTGATATCTTCCATCACTGATAACATGAAAATAATGGAAGCTATTGTTGATATACTATAACCAGTGATAAAAGCTATCATTGGTAGGCATCAATCAATTATATACCTTTTGTAATTTGGCTTAGTTGTTTATTTTCTTCTTTTAGGTACATTCACTGCCTATGAAGCTGACATAAATGGACATTTTAAGTATTGTTATATGGCTATTGGAGCATCAATTGGGGGTTTGAAGCATTGTAGGCCTAATTATCAGTTGATGGGATGTTCTTGAAATGTAAATATACTGGGACTCTTTTGACGGCTTCAACAATTGATGATAACAATCAAATTTTTCCTCTTGCTTTTAGTATTGTTGATTCTGAAAATGATGTATCCTGGAGATGATATTTTGAGAATTTAAAGAAAAGTTTTGGTGAACGAGAAGGATTAGTCATTATTTCTGATCGGCATTTTAGCATTCCGAAAGGTGTTATGAACGTTTTTCCAAAGTTTGAGTATTGTGTTTGTCTACGCCACCTTTTGCAAAATATGAAGTTGATTTATAAGGATTCTTTAATTGATGACATATATTATAGTTGTGCAAAAGCTTATACAATTGATAAGTTCGAGTTTTATATGAAATGGATGAAATCAATATATCCTACAATTCACTTAGTAAAGTTGGTTTTGAGAAGTGGGCACGTGCACATTCTAGGAGAAAAAGGTATAATATGATGATTACTAATATTTCAGAGTGCTTGAATAATATTTTGAAAGAGCCTAGGGAGTTCTCTGTTGCATCATTACTTGATATATTAGAGAAATACTTCAAATTTGGTTTTATGAAAAAGGTCACTCAACATTATCCATAAAGATTGTTTTGACTAGTTGGGTAGAGTCTGAGTTGCGAGAGCAATACAGTCAGTCAAGAAGCTTCAAGGTACAAATACCTTAACTATTAGAAAATATCATTAATAACAGTTATCAATGATATCTTCTTTCATTAATAATATGTTATCTTTGATAGAAGCTATCAATGATATTTTTTGTTTTCATTGATAGCTTGAAAATATTTAATCAGGTAGGGATAGTATCACTTACATTTTTGTTTATATTTTAATTTTCATTGACATTCCATTAATTCACCTTGTTGATTACATTTCGTTGACTATTTTATTTTTCAAGTTGATCCTATTAACAATGAAGAATATAAAGTAGTTGATGAAGACAATCAGTTTTTGGTAAATTTGGCCTCTAAATCGTGCAGTTGTCATGTTTGGGATTTGGTGGAGATTCCATGTGCTCATGCTTGTGTTGTTATTCGTGGGCTAAATTTAAATATATATGCTTCTGTGTCGGACTACTATTTTTCCAGTACATTGTTATCAACCTATAAAGGATTAGTTTATCCTATTGGAAATCATTTTGATTGAAGATCTGTTGATGTTGGTGTGAATGTATTACCTCCAATAGTTAAACATCTGGCTGGACGACCACGTAAACAAAGAATATTATAAATTGGTGAAAAGAAAAGGAGCGCGAAGTGCAGTCGATGTCATCGTCGTGACCATAATTGTAGGACATGTAAATTGCCACTAGTTGTTTAATGAAGAAGCTTGATTTGTAATTGATGTTTGTAATGAAGAAACTTGATTTGTAATTGATGTTTGTAATGAATAAGCTTGTCTTATAATTGATGTTTGTCCATCAATTTATCAATGATAGTGAGACGACCGATGTTTTTCACCAATTTATCCATTAGATTGTAGTTGTTGCTTGTTGTCATCAATTTATCCATTAGATAGTGAGACAATTTGTTATTGATGTTTGTCATAAATATATTAGAGACCTTGTTACTAATGTTTTGTCAATGGAACAGACTTTGTTGTTGATATATCCATTCTTTAGTCAATATGATACTTTACAATATGATGCTTTTGTTTATGAAGCTTTTGTTTTCCTTTAGCCACAACAATTCAAAGAAATGATATCAAGCTAGTTATAATAGCTTCTGTCAGCAATTAATACAATGAATTCAAAAGCATCAAAACTTCTTTTGTTAAATAATTATACTAAAAGATAAGCATTTTTGCAGAAAATCCATCAATGATAGATTCTATCACTGATAGCATGTCTATTACTGATACCATACTATTAGTGATAGAAGCTGTGCAACTTGTGTTTAAAGTTTGATCAACCCAACAACCTGTTGAAGAACACTAAAATATATTGAAAGTTGCAACTATAGCAATCATATTTACAAAGGATTCATATTGATTCAATCTAACTATCATTGATCTTGTAAAATAACAATGTAATTTCCAAAAGCATAACAATCACTGTTTATTGTCCAAAATAATTTCCAATCTAATTTCGAATCTAACTATCACTGATCTTGTAAAATAACAATCTAATTTTCAAAAGCATAACAATCACTATCTAACTAGCACAGAAGCCTATCTATTTGAAAAAAAAAAAAAAAAGCAATCATCATTGTCAAACAGAAGTCTATCTATTGTCAACAAACAACTATATTTATTGTCAATCAAAGTTGTGATATTTTTTGAGATCAAAGCTTGGAGCGTCGTCATTCTACCTTGGAGAATGCCTTGTAGCTTTACTTGGAGACACCTTGGTAGACACATTCGGAGAGACCTTTTTTTCTTTCTTTTGTTTTTTGTGTTCTCCAAAATTTTCTTGGTCGGTTTCGCTTGTCTTTTTAGTCTCTTGTTGTCCTCCATATTTTCGACGACAACCTTTGGTCTATATTTTTTTGGACTCTTTTTAAGAGTCTTTTTAATAACCTGAAATCATGAAATCAAATATAACATGACATCTATCAATGTTCTATCAGTATCGGTCAAGGAAATAAAGCTTCCTATTATTTATACTATCACTGATAACAAACTATCAATGATAGCTTGTTATCACTGATAATTGGTTATCAGTGATTTCAGATATCACTGATAGCATGCTAATCTTATAATTAAAATCATCAATCAATCAATACTTACATTCTTTTTCGTCATATCTTCTTTATCTACATTATTTTCCTCTTATTTATCTGTATCCTCTTTTTCTTCTTGATCTTCCTCTTCATCTTCAGGATCATCTTGCAATTATTCTTGCTGGTCATTCTCTTGAACACCCTTTTCTTGAGCCTCCTTGTCCTTAGCATTTTAAACTTCAGGTTGCATGCATATATCATTTATGTTATTGTACTTCTTTACAGAAAAAGAAAATCACAAGTTTAACCTCTAGAACTTCCAAAATTGCATCTAAAAGCTTCAAACTAGATGATGGCGCTTTGTTCTTCTCAAAAGATTCTTGAGATTGCTTTTCACCACCTTCTTCTTTTTGTGGAAGTTTATCACTGATAGCTTCTTTTATGTGGCCCAATATATCAAGAATCTCCTTGCGCTTTTCATGGATGTCCTTTTTAATATCTTCTTGTCCGCTTTTTAATTATTCAATTCCTTCTTGTAATGATGCAATTCTTCTCCCAGTTGACATTTGTTTTCCTTCTTTTTCTTTTTCAATATCCATCTCCCTTGTTTCCAGCTCCGCAAAATAGCCATAATAGTTTGATTTTAATTCTTGTTCAGTTGGAACCAATGAAGCAACGGTAAACTAAAAGTTTAATAAAGATGTTAGTGATACAACATGTTTATAGAAACAATCACTGATTTCAAGCTATCATAGATTGCTTCTACTTACAATAACATGCCATCAATGATAGAAGATATCACAATAGTTACAAATGACTGATAGCAGCTATCACTGATAGTGGTATCTTCTATGTTATAAAAGCTGAAACATCAGTTATAGTTTCTATCATTTGATAGTATGATAATAATATATATAAATAAAGGAAATAATAGTGATAAAAGACTTACACCAGTGGCTTTGAAAAAATTGTTGGTTATGTGTTGCCAATCATTAGGTTCTTGAGATTCCCATTGAGTAAGTCTAGGTCCACTTTTTATTCTTCGTGGAAATCCAATAGTAGAATTGGATAATCTTGGTATAATTTCAAAAGCCCAATATACCAAAGCAAGTGAAAATCCTTGGATGAAAATGGAAGATGGCTTATTGATGACAACCTTCTTAAAAAACTCTACAGGTAATTCAAAGGAAACCTTGCCCCATGGATAAGATCTAAACTTTTCTTCATCATCCAACATTTTTAGATGCTTCCAACTTACTTTGTTATGTCCTTGTGTAGGAATTAGGAAGCTTTCTAGAAAATACAAGTGTGCAAGTTTGACCTTTATATCAATGGGTATATTGGCATTAGAACCTAACAAATTAAAAGTAGGTTGGAGCTCTCTTCTTATAATTTTCGTATTTGTCTTGAAAAAGAAGTTCCTAATTGTGTTGTCCATTGATTCTTGTTCAGTATAGATACCATCTATAGGGTAATCATCACAATTTAAACCTGTTACTAAACAAAAATCCTTGAGGCCAAATTCTGAAATATGTCCTTCTAAATTAAAGGCCAAGATATTTTGTTTGGTAGTTGTGCATTGCCTTCTAATTAGGTGTGATATGAGTTGGTTGGGCACCCTTTTCATTTTCATATCTAAGAAGTGCCCAAAAGGGTCTTCCCTAAATAGTTGGAGTGATGACTCATCTAATTTTCCTATGTTAGATAGGACTTCTAAACTTATGAAGGAGCTGACTTTTAATGGGTTTGTCCATTCACTTTCTGGAACAATTAATACATTTTCCGGCATATATAACAATAACCTAAATGTAAGAAAAAAGCAACCACAAATCTATATAAATTTATAAAATATCATTAGATTGTGGACCTTGATCTTCTTGTGTTTTTTTTCCAGATGTTGATCTTTCAATGATTTTCTATTTCCTTTCTCCATTTATCCTAAAAACAAACATGTGGAACCATTACATTCATATCATTGATAGTAGCCTATTAGAGATATCACTTAAAGATGCTATCAATTACATTCTCCTAATGTTATACTCTAGTGATACATATCAGTGATAGATACTATTAGTGATAGCAATAAAAGAGTATCACTGATAGCAATAATAGTGATAGATACTTTTCCTATAAATAAACAATCATCAAATCACAGTACAGGAAACTAAATTAGCATCAATGATAGTGATAGTTTGTTGATAGATAAATCCATCAACAAACTATCAATTAATTGTCAACATATTCCCTGAAGCATCAGTGATAACTTCTATCACTAAGAAATAACTAAATTAACATAATATTCACTGAAACATCAGCAAATCACAATCAAACACAGTACAATAAACTTTTCACATAATTAGCAATCAAACACAGTCAACAATAAAATCAGCAAATCCCAATTAGTATATCAACAACTATCAATAAATATCAACAAATAAACTTCACATTCTATCAACAAACTGTCAATATATTTCTTGAAGCATCAGTGATAACTTCTATCACTAATAAATAACTAAATTAGCATAATATTCACTGAAACATCAGCAAATCACAATCAAACACAGTACAATAAACTTCACATAATTAGCAATCAAACACAGTCAACAATAAACTATCAACATATTCACCAAAAAATCAGTAAATCACAATCAGCATATCAACAAATATCAACAAATAAACTTCATATAATCAACTTTTTGATGACTATTAGTTTATGATGACTACGCTGTGATGACTACACTGTGACCAAAATGCATAATAAAACAGTGAATGAAATACCTAAAAAAGATGGAGAATGCATGTAACCTTAATTTGAAATAACTATTTATCTTCTTATATAAACTGTTAATGGAAGAAGAACGAAGCCCTATGTTTTCAAAGTTTTACTATTAGTGATGAAGAGATGAAGAAAGGAAAAGAAGAAACGAAGAAACGAAGAAACGAAGAAGAAGAACATACCTTTTGAAGTTTGGAGCGAAACCGAAGGGGAAGAAGATGACACTGTTAGAGTGAAAGAAGATGAAGGGTTGGAAGTGTTTTCCCTGATTGTAGAGCTCGAAAGAAGGTGGGCTAAACCGTGCATATGGGTCATGTCCATTTTAGTTTTTTTTTTCTTTTTCTGGGCCTAAATCTTTAATATAAAAAATCTATATTGATAGAATGAAATGAGAGATGGAAATGAGATGTAAAATGAAGAAGTCAAGTCGTAGAGTCCAATTTCTTGTTCTCTTTAGCTTAATTTTACTACTTGTTCAACCAACTTGGTGAAAAACGTGATGAAAACTCCTCTCTCGAGCTTTGTCTCCAACAATTCCTCTTGATCAACAGTGAAAATGGATCTTCCCTCCTATCTCCTTCTTGCAGACAACATAATTAAGCTAAAGTACTAACTGGCTCTCTAAAATGTCTAAGTATCTATTTTTGTAACTAGCTAACTCCTTCTTCAGCAACTGATTTCCCTTTTTATAGGTAACTCCAAGCTTTTGTTGACAGAACTTGCATTAAATTCCATACCTTGAGTCAACCGCCTGCCATCTCTGAGACATTCAGACGCCACTAGTCAGATGTCCATACTTGTAAGTGGTGATTTGACAGAAAAAACGCGAGTCAATGTATCCTTTCATCAACCTGATCTACATCACTTAGTGAAATTTCTTCAATTCCTGCGTTGAGATGCGTTAGTAAAGCAATTTTTAACGAAAATGCTACGTTTGAATGAGTTAACAATGTGCAAGGAATTCTATGCATTTTTCCTTAAAATGAATGTGTTTTTATCAATAAAGATCCTAATTGTTCCAACTTTTAAGAGACAATAACTTGTATCTCTACAAGTTATCACTGCACCAATTTCTATATGAAATTGGCTACTCACTTCCTAAACAATCAATTATATGGGTGTGATAACTTTGGTGTTGGTGGTCTTGCCTCTAATCTTGTGTTCCACGACCGAACCAAACATATAGAAATTGGCATCCACTACGTTGGTGATCAGGTACTACAAGGGTTGTTTGAAATTTGGTATGTGCACTCCACAAATCAAACAGCAGATTGTTCGACTAAATCTCTAACAAATACACAATTCACATATCTTCGGTCCAAGCTCAGGAAAAGAGAACACACGGTTTTATAGTGGTTAGATCAAATAAAGTCTACATCCACTGTGGTCACCATATTTTGAATTTTTAGCCGCTGAAGTACACAATACAACACCGAGAAGAAAAAGAGAAGATGAAGAAGCTTCATATCTTCAAATTATGCCAAATAACGTTATATACAAACAGTTCAACATATAATATATTACATTATTTCCTCTTCAATGATTTTTCTCATTCAAAAAATGCTGAAGAATATATGTCTTACCTCTTGGCCCCTAAACAGAAGCTTCACATGCACTGCAATCCAAAATTTTACCACACATCAAACTCCCTCTGCTGCAAAATTGGGTTCAACATAATATATATATGTTGTTTTACCCAAGAACTAGAAACAAATCTATCAACAACAATTAAAAAACAAAGAGAAATCGAGAGGGAAATTTCTCAATCTCTCATCTCCCCATCAAGTGATCTTACAAGATGGAAAAAGAAAAACCAGCAAAGATGCTCTCTAACAAATTCCCTCAGCTCACACACTCAATTTTCACTCTAATGAATACCTCACCGAAAAAATAGCAGCTCCTCCAAAATATAACTAACTCTGACGTCAGGACTCCAGCTCTCAGCACAGCACATGCACAGCAGTAACCTTGGATCCAACCACAATTCGAGGCCCAAAGGATGCTTCAATACTCAGCTCCATAGTCTTTCAAGAACACAAAACGGCTGTAATAGCCAGGTCTAAACGGATATGGACAATTCCAAGAAGATTGGACAAATACAACCTAGCAAAATATAACAATATTAGACAGAAAACCATACTTGCTACACAATCTTCTTTAAACTTTAAATCTCTTTACTGAAAACATATATATATAGACATATAACGACTAAAACGTTGAATTAGTTATCAAAAAAATGAAATAACACAACAATAAATGCAAAAACCTTACCTTAACAAAATGGTTAGGAAAATGGGAAAGTTTGGCCCTCTCTGGATCGCCCTCGCCAAGTGGTAGCAGTGGACATCCTTTAACTTCCACACGATTCAATTTGGTGAGGGATAGCATGACATGTTTCGATGGCAACCACTTTAAATTCTTGCAATAATAAAGCTTCAATTCTTCTAAACATGCAAGATTTTCCAGCCAGTCTGGTAGAGCTTCGATACCCTCAAAACCAAAAATTTCTAAGAGCTTTAAGGTTGTGAGATACCCAAGTTGTTGAGGAAGCTCAATTGCAGGATTATCTTCCGATGTATCTGTCAAGGAAACACGTGTGATTGAAGATTGGTGTATGAGGGGACTAAAGTCGTAATCTTTCATACATCCCCAAATTTCCATGTCCTCCAATTTATTATACTGATTACACATATTTTGAGGCAACTTGGGACAATGTATATGGGTTAGTGACTTAATGGAATTCAAACATTCAAAGTGATGTGGAATACTTAGTTTGGGACACCCCCTCATATATAAGATTGTGAGATGTGAAAAAGCCATACCATTTGGTACGTCTTCCCAATTCTCTAGGTTCTCCATATACATGAGGGAAAATTTCTTCAACTTGGGGAAACAAACCCTTTGGTTGGAGTTATTTGATCCATAGAACTCCCTTCCTATGCTTTTCACACTGTCTACTTCACTAATGACGAGTTCCTCCAGGTTAGGTAATTGTCCTAGCATTGGAAGCATTTCACATTTCATACATCCGTGAAGCATTATGTGAACTAACCCTTCAACAAAAATATTATTAGGAAAAGCTTGGCCATTATAGTGAAGAATAGATAGTGATTGAAGATTGTTATGTGGTTGAAGTCCTTCTAACACTTCTAACTCATTTAGGTTATCTTCTTCCTCAGAGGAAGAATTCCAGTAAAAGGCTAACTTTGTTAAATTCTTCTTTTCTATCAACCTTGCACCCATAGCTTCCTCCTTACTTTTCACTTCCCCAAGCGAGCCAAGATCTAATGACCCTTTTAAGTTCTTCAAAGGTCCAAGTTCTTCAATTTTACAACCGTCCTCACCTACAAAAAACGCAGTTAACGTTTGAAGATGAATCAATTGCCTCATATGTAAAGGCATTTTCCCATCACCAATGTCCTTGAATTCTAAATGTCTTAGCTTCACCAATTTTCTCAAATTCGTTGGAAGAGATGCTCCTACTCCAAGCTTTAGTGTTTGCAAATTATAAAGCATGGCAATAGATTCTAGACTGTACTTCAATTCGTGATAGCATTGTTTAATTTCAAGATACCTCAAATGCTTGGCAATTATACCAATTGAATTGAATAAACTCACATCCCACCCTGGATGCAGCGCAAATACTAAAACACGCAAGCAAACAAGATCCTCGAACTTATCACAGATACTATTGTCAATGTCATGAATAATCGTGCGCAACTTTCTTACACTCTTTTCACTAGAATTATGAAGATTTGATTCAACCTGGTTTGAAATAGCACAAGCGATATCATGTATTAGATCATGCATCTTAAAGTGAGTAGTTCTTTCATTGCTATCTTCATCGACAACTTCAAATAAGGAGCGAGATAACAGGAGGTCGAAGTATCCTTCTCCTATATCCTCCATCATCAATTCATTATCTTCTTCTTGTGGTTGGATAAATCCTTGTGCTATCCACGTTTGAATCAAGCTCTCTTTGCAAAACTTGTAATCTTTGGGAAAGTTTGAGCAATAAGCAAAACATTGCTTTAATGAGAGGAGTGGTAGACAATCCACACTTAATTTTAGTATGGATGAAATAAAATCTTTGTCATCTTTTGATATATTTTTCACCACGCTTTTGAATTTTGTCATCCATCTCTCATAGTTTCCTTCAAACTTTACTGCCCCTCCTAAAACTTTTGCAACTAGTGGTATTCCACCAATTTTTGTAACCACCTCTTCTCTAATAATTTCCAACTCTAAGCCATCTGCACTTACACCCTTTTTGAACAAGGACCAACATAGATCATCGGACAATTTTTTAAGATGAATGCTCGAAGTTGTCCCCATGACAGTGGCAACGTCTGGACTCCTCGTGGTCACGATAATAGTGTTTCCAGGTTTTCCAGCAATCTCGTTTAGACAGTCCTTTAAGTTATCCCACAATATAGCTTCTTCATTCCAAACATCGTCAAGAACAAGAAAATAATTGTTACCTCGCATCTCCTCTTGGAGCCGTTGAAGTAAGTTCTCTTTGTTCAAGCAACTAGAAGAGGTTTTAGTGAGACTCTGAAAGATCCCCTCCAAAATATTTATGATAATAAATGGTTCAGACACACATACCCATAATGTTTTATCAAAATGAGTTTGAACCAACCCATGATTGAACACCATCTTGGCCAAAGTAGTTTTCCCCAATCCACCCATACCCACAATGGGTATGATGGACATTGGATGTTCATTGCTAGACTCAATCACCAACTTCACTATGTTTGAAACTTCAACTTCTCTTCCTATTATAACTTCTTCAGGCTTTAGCTTTGATGTTGTGTCTCGAATCTGCTTAAGATCAATGTTCTTACGTGCTTCAGTTGATTCATGCCCAACCAGAGCAACGAGTCCTAAAGGACTTGCCTCACAGTAATGTTTATACAAAGTCTCAGTAATATCCTTCATTCTTTTGGCCATCTTCCTACGAAACAGAAAAGGATTATGGGAACATGAAAAGAAATTGTGCACCTTCTTTTCTATTTTCTCTGTTTCCGCTTTGCGTCGAAGATCTTCATAAACAAGCTCGTCCAACAGATCGTCGGCTTCGTAAACAAAATGTTGAAGATCCTCCACCCACATCCTGACAGGTTCATTGTACAACTTTTTTGTGATAATATCTCTTAAAATGGCTTCAGACTTTAGTAACCACTTTGTCAGTTTTTCCAGCTCCTTCTTGAAGCCCCAAGCCACAGCAATTTCCTGTGCTGCAACTTTCACTACCTTCTTCAAAGCTTCCTGCACAACAAAAGTCCACAGGAATTCAAATCCGGCCATCTCTCTAAGAATTGCAAGTAATCCGAGGGAGAAGATCCAAAGTCTCAGAATCCACACGAATTTTTCAACAAGTGAACAATAATTGAACAAGTATTTTCAAAGGGAAAGGAGCATAAAATAAAGTAACTTTTGTGACTTGACCGTGCGGGCCTAAGAAGAAAGGCGCAGTGGGTTGTTGCTTAGTTTCAAAATTCATGATTGTGAGATTCCAAACGACTTGCTTGTTTTTTATATCACGAGCAAGATAATGAGAATTCACATCATAACTCAAATGGGTATATTTGACAAGGCAAAAGACTTATTTAACCTCGTCATAGTTTAATTCTCAACTAAAAAATCATAATTAAAAGCCTAATTAGGCTACTAAACTCTGGAACTTTTTATTTTTTTTAGTTGTCATACAAATATTTGTGATCATACAACACGAATCTGTATCATAAAATATAGGATCCAAGATCATACAATAAGAAAACGAAGATCGTCATATTTTAAGATCTCTAACCATATAGTATGATCGTGCATGCAATAACATTGTATTTTTGTCATATCTCCTTCGATATTAAGGTTGACTGTTCATTTTCATGCGTCATTTCATGTTATTTGACTTTTAATGTCCCAAAATATTGATATGATCTAAGATTAAACTTTGGAAGTTCATAAGTTTAGGTTTACTTGAGTTTACATGTAATTTTTTGAGAACTACATATTGAAAAATTGCTTATTCGACCATATTCAACACATAAAGTCATAATTTTAGCCCTCAGTTTAGATTACGCAATGTCTTCTTCGACATTTTAAACATTTTGAATTGTGGTCTTCAAGTTATGGTGAGATGAGAGAGGAGCGAGTGTAAGGACTTCTATTCTTTATTTTAAGAATTTAATTGGAATTAAGATTTAACTTGGTTAAGGGAATTGTTTGGAGTAAGTGAAGATTTATGTTGGGTTAGCACATAAGGCAAAGTTAACAAAAATGGTAGTTAATCAATTAAATCATTAAACACCCAAGTTGTAGATGTCGAACTAAACAACAAATTAGAGGTATTTTTTTTTTTTTTAAAAAAAAAGACTAGATTGAAAGTTGATTAATTAGCAAGAATAAAGTTAGCACTTACGTGGCAATTTATTTGGGAAAAGATTTTCTCCATCTTGATTATTGAGGAAAAAGATAAATGTATATACAATTACAAACCATGGTTAAAATAATTAAAGTAAAGTAAGTAACCCGAATAACATATATACAAAATAATATCTAATACCCCTCAAGATGGAGGGTGAAGATTATGGATACCCAACTTGGACATAAAACTCTTAAACAGTGGAGTAGATAGAGGTTTGGTGAATATATCGACAAGTTGAGAAGAGCAACAAACGGGAAGCAACTTCAAAGTATCTTGAACGATCAAATCTCGAACAAAATGAAAATCAACCTTGATATGCTTAGTGCACTCGTGAAAGTGGGGTTATTGGCAAGAGATATAGCAGCTTGATTATCATAGTAGACTAAAGCACGGCGTCAAAAGGAAATTTACAAATCAGTAAACAAATAGTTAAGCTATTGGATCTCATTGACAACAGAAGCAAGCTCAATACTCGACCTCAGCAGAAAAATGAGAAAAGATAGCTTGCTTCTTTGTCTTCCATGAAATCAAAGATTCAACGAGGAAGATACAATAACAAGTGATGGATCGTCTATTGTTTGGAAAAATGCCCCAATCAGAATCCACAAAGGCTTTAAGTTGAAACTCAATGGTGGGACGAATTAGAATGCCCCGTCCAATAGTGCCCTTTAAGTATCTAAGCAAATGGTGAACAACAAAAAGATGATCAGAGTGTGGCTTAGCTACATATTGATTTCATTTGTGGACAGGAAAACAGATATCAGATCGAGAGATATGTAGATAAAGAAGCCTTCCAATCAAACAACGATAATGAGTAGCATCCTCATCATTTAATAAATCACCAAATTCGACAGTGAGATGAAGATTCTGGAGGTCCTCTTTGCTTAAATCAAAGAGGTGAACCTCTTTGATAGAAGCAATGATGAAGAACCTCTTTGATAAAAGCAATGATTTGAAGTTAAGGTCCAGTAATGAGGATGTCATCGATATAGGCAATAAGAGCTAAAAAGGTTTCACTCCTAGTTTTGATAAATAGAAAGTAATCATTTTTAGATTGCAAGAAAACCATTAGCAAATAAGATAGTAGAAAATTTCATAAACCACATAAATGAAGTCTGTTTGTAAAACCCGAATCCTAATTACTTCAAGTAAGAGTAAGTAATATGATGTTTTCTAATGAGCTAAATAAAGCCATGTTTTAGGAAGGGTAGAAGATGGAAGCAAGAAGAAATAGGCTCTTGGGTAGCTAAGTGTAAAAGTAGGACAAAACTCGACTAGGCTAAAGAAGGTCATGCTTGATGATGGAATGCATAATAAACATATGAATGAGACCATGCCATCTAATGAGGTATGGTGCTGAAGTAATATTGTGAATGAAGTTAGCAAAAGAAAATTTACTAAATCCTAGTCCTTCATCACCAGTAGTGGGCCAGGTGGCACAAGGAGGGTTCATGCTGGAGTTTGGGCGGTAATATAAGCGAGAAGGTCGAGTTCATTGGGTCGGTTTGGACAAATTACTTAGGCTATTTGTATAATTCCAGTGACATTCGAAAGCTCTGTGTGTCTATTTTCTATGGTTGGGCTGCTGGAAGAAAAACTCGTCAAAATAAGGTCGAAGGGGTAAAATAAATATGAAGGGTTCGTTTCTCGGGTGAATCTAGGCTATTAGTGAAGAATTGAAGCTCTAGGAAGAATTACGAAGCGTTTTGAGCTAAAAATTTGAGAAAATATTGCTAACTCAGTTATAAACAACCTTGTAGAATTAAACTTTTTAAGATGAGGCCTGGAAATCGAGTTATATAATTTTGAAGTTTGAACTGGAAATTGTTGAACAAGCAGACAACTGCTTGAATTGGGGCCAATGATGAAATTTTGAATCTCTTGATTAAACAACAAGGAATTTTAAACTAAAATTTTAAGGTAATGTTGCTAACTCAATTATAAACATGTTTGTAGAAGGAAGTTTCTTCAAAAGAGGGCTGGATTTTGAGTTATGAATTTTCGAAATTGTAACAGAGAAGCCGTGCATAAGCAGACAGCTGCTTGGGAAGAACAATCAAACAACTCATATGGAGAAAGAGGATCTCGCTAATGAAGGAAATCTGGCTAATTTTGTGCTGAGGATCTCGTTAATGAAGGAAATCTCGCTAATTTTGTGATGAGGATCTCGCTCTAGAAGGGAATCTCGCTAGAAATTGGGCTGAATCTCGCTGGTAAAGTTAGTATCGCTAGGATGACAGTTTGCTAGGAAAAGCTTGATCTTGCTCATGAGGATCTCGCTGATCTTCCTCATGAAGAGGATCTCGCTAGTAAAGATATCTTTGTTGATGAAAGTTACTTTAGTAAATGAACTTTTTGTGGTATTTTGCTAAGAATTCTGAGTAATTTAACCGAGAATTATGTCCTTTCAGGCCAAGAAGAGTTAGGAGAGGCGTATAACCTGTTAAGAGGCCAACGAACTATGAGTGACTATGTGATGACTTACTGTTTTAATGATTTAGAAACTATGATTTCTTGAAGATATTTCCCATGCTAAGTGTTTAAATGGATTGCCAAGCAACATATTTGTGAAACTATTTCCCATGTTAAGTAAAGAATGTTTTCCATGGAATCGACATGATTTAGATATGTTATCTTATCCAAATACTATCAGTATGTTTAAGTAACTCCATTTTTATGATGAACCAGTATGATGGATGAACTAGTATGATGATTTGAGCACTAAACCTTAGTGTTCAACTAAATGTTTATGACGGATATTGAAGGACAATGAGAAGGTATCCTTTCAATTAAATGTTTATGACTAGTTATATGACCGATACTAAAGGATAATGAGAAGGTATCCTGTCAACTAAATGTTTATGACTAGTTATATGACGGATACTAAAGGATAATGAGAAGGTATCCTTTCAACTAAATGTTTATGACTAGTTATATGACGGATACTGAAGGACAATAAGAAGGTATCCTGTCAACTAAATGTTTATGACTAGTTATATAACGGATACTGAAGGACAATGAGAAGGTATCCTAGTCAAGTACCTAAGGTATGGTGGTACTCAGTTATAACCATGTGCACGTAGGTAATACGACGTCGAAGGATTGAGCAAAAGGGTTCTCCCCGACCAAGGTTGACATTGAGGGTTCGATCTAATAGTTCACTCTCAACTAAGGATAAGGGCAGTCATATCTTCTCCTAGGCTATATACCAGCAAAGGGAGGCCGAAGTATGGGTTTCTTGGCCGGTAACAGACGTTGGGAGCTAGAGCGATGTATGCTCATTCTCAACTAAGGAATAATGATGTTTAATGGTGGTTTAAAAGTTTTATGTACACGTTTGCTTGGTATACTTTAGTTTCAGTATTATGGTTTCAAGCTTTCAGTTTTGAGCATGAGATTTATATTTTTATTAAGTCACTCACTGGGCTTCTAGCTCACGTTTTCAAATGTTTTCCTTTCTAAGTAGTGGTCAGTTCCCAAAAGACTTTTCTACTGCTGCTCTGCCATTCAAAGAAACAAGTTGAAGGAAGTGTAATTGAAAACCTGTATTAGTTAATACACATGTGTCTGTCTAGTGACTAGTATTATAGATGAGGCTCACTAAGTTGTAATATTCATGTATGAACAATACTGCGAAACCCTGCAATGTAAATGTGTTAAGTTTCGAGTTAATATGTTGGTATATTGATAATATGTATGTATTCAAGGTTTGAGTAAAAGTTAACAGGTTTGTTAGGCAGTAAGTGCCAGCAAAAGGGTTGGTAACTGCTGCAGTCACCATTCCATCCAGGTTAAGAATGTAGTCTGGAGTAGGGTGTGACACTGTCAAAGACCATAAATAGACTTATGGGAGAGTGAGAAGAGTGCTTGGAATGATCATAATAACCGGTGGTAAGGTCATCTAAACCTCTTTAAATAAATCACCATTAAAAAATGCATTGTTAATGTCGAGTTGAGTAATAGATCAGTTGAAGGACACAACAAGTGAAAGAAATAATAACTTCACAATAATAATTTTGGTGAAAATGTATCAGTGAAGTCAATACCTTATTGTTGATTATCGGCCTTGGCAACCAAACGCACCTTGTAACAATTGAAACATCCATCGGCATGATGTTTGATACGATATACCCACTTACAACTAATAGCATGGTGCCCATGGGAAGAGGAGCAACACTTCATGTGTTGGTTCATTCCAAGCATGAATTTCATCATCCATGGCTTGTCTCCACTCAGTAAATTTGACAGCCTAATGAAAGAAAGTGGGTTCAAATGAAGTAGTAAGATTCATAATAAACTTCTAATGAGGGATAAGGAATTTGTCATAGGAAAAAAACTGCCTAAGAGGATAAGGAGTGCAATCAGTATGGAGAGAGGAGAAAGCCTGTGACATATGACAATGAAAATCCTGAAGAAATCCAGGAGGATTACGTGGTCTAATAGACCGGCAAAGAACCAGCTCAGAATCCACAGCAACGATCTCCCCAATTGATGGAGATACAATAGTGTTTGCCAAAGGATGTGGAGAAATTGTTAGTATTGATGTTCTAAATCTTGTGGTCTCGTAGTTTGTAATTGTATTGTACAAACTATTTATGTTGGAGTTTATGTCATAAATCTTATGTATCTTGTAATTTGTAAAGACAAATTACATATCTAATAAAATAAGAGGTATTTTATTGACATTTAGACTGCATTATTCAATACAATAAACTAATATCCAAGATTATTTTATGAAACTTAAACATGTATGTGGAGACATACAAGTGGATCATGTTTAAGTAATAACCTAAATGATCTGTAGTAGATGGATATGGTTGAGTACCTTATCTTGGTGACATTACAAATACGATCTGCTTTGTAGATGATACAATTGTTGTAAAGCGCTACAAATGATCTGATCTCGATCCTTCATGTGAAGACATGCGAGCAGGGGTATTCTATACAAAGAGTTTGTATAAGATCGAACCACGAAGTGAATAGACCTCTATATAACACGATTACTAGAAGAGACTTACATTTTTCTAGAACGACCATAAGTGACTTGGCCTTAATCCTGAGTGAGTTGTGAACTCCTATTTATGAAGAAAATCCTTTGATTTGCATGGATGAGACCTTGTTAGTTGACTAAATGCCTACAATTTTAAGGAACTGTCCAAGTAGGGACTATTGGGGTTGATGCCCCAAATCTCGAAGGGTCCTGTAGTTTGTAATTGTATTGTACAAATATTTTATTTATTTAATAAAATATGTGATGTTTTATTTGACATTTAGTAGCATTAAACCCACAAACCAATATACTAACATCCAAGATTATCATTTGTAGCTTAAACATGTATGTAGAGACATAGGGGTAGATCATGTTTAAGTGATAACCTAAACGATCTGTAGTAGATAGATAAGGTTGGATACCTTATCTTGGTGATACTACGAATAGAGCCGTATTGTAGATATTATAGTTATTGTAAAGTGCTATAAATGATCTAATCCTGATTATTCATGTGAAGGCATATGAGCGAGAGTATTCTATACAAAGGATTTTGTATAAGATCATACCATGAAATGATTAGTCTCATTATATAATGTCGTTCATAATTGGGACTTACATTTCACCAGGATGACCATAGGTGACATGACCTAAATCCTGAATGGGTTGTGAACTGTTACTTATGAAGACGGTTCTTTGATTTGTATAGGTGAAAGTGGCCAGATCGTCAACTCAATAAGCCTACCATTTTGGGGATTTGTTTAATTGGGGAGTTGGGAACACAGCTACACAAGATGGAATACACTCATTTCCCGAGGTCGGGATAAGTAGATAAATTGTTCCCAAAAGGGCTGATTCTGGGGCTTGAACAATGTGACACTGCACCTTCTCCTGGCCCGAGAGGGGTTTGGTCATAGTTATACTATGGCTTATTGTTCATTAGAAAGATCAATGATACTTAAGGAGTTAGATGTAACTACATGGGCAAAATGATAATTTTGGCCTAGTTGTACTTATGAGCAATTTGTGAAAGGTCATCGCACTATTGACTGGTTATATCCAACAGACACAAAAATATTATTGTAGTGCGAAGAGTGCAGCTGTTGGTCTTTAGTGGAGTGTCCGACAGTTAATGGATGTTGAATAATTTAATTAAAGAAGTTTAATTAATTATTCAAATACCATTGGAGCTTCAATCTATAGGTTCATGAGGTCCCCTCTGTAACTCAATAGGGATTTAATGAGAATCAATTTTGGATTAATTTGAATTTTTCAAATTAATTGAGAAAATTAATTATATTAATTAATTTAATTTAATTATATATGATATAATTACTAAAATGTATTCGATACATTATAATATAAAGTTTATTTAAGAGACAATAAATATGTAAATATGATTTAAATATCAATTATATGAATTTGATCCGTATAATTAATTTTAATATAAATGGGATTTATATTAAATGTCAATGATGAGAGAAGTAAAACTATAGGTTATATTGTATCTGATACAATATTAAACCATAGGTTATATGTTTTATGTCATGTAACATATAGTTATATATATATATATATATAATAGTTTTATTTATATTAAATTAATTTATTTTTATTTTATTTTAATTTAATTAAAGGGAGGGAAACAATTTCCCTCCCTTATCTCTCTTAACCAAATATACGTGTGTGAATGGTTTTGGTGGGTTAAAGTCTTCTCCTTCAAAGATTTAGTTTTATAGAAATAGAAGGCTCTTTGTGAAAGAGAAGAAAACTCTCTATAACAAATTCCTTGAATCTTATCTCTTCCTCTCAATCCGTTCCTCTCTTCCAAATATATAAGAGCCCACAAAACTTATTAGTGATTCTCATCCCAATAGAGAATAAAGGAGGTTCTTTTCGTGGTGGTGGCCTTTTGGTTTGCTTTTTCGTTCGTGACATTTTGGAGAAGAGGATACACGTAAATTTTTTTGTTCTTCAAGCGTAAGGTTTTCTAAAAACCCTTATTTCTCTTCTTTCTTCTGTTTAATTTTTTTTATGCATGTCGTATTGCTTCATTAGTATGCATGACCTAGGTTTTCTGTAAAAATGTGATTTTGTCTTCTGTGAAAATAATTTTTGGGACCGATCCCTGCTTCCGCATTAGACCTTCACCGGTTTCTACAGGGAGCTGAGAACACAACTATACAAAATGGAGTTCACTTCTTCATGTCTTTAGAAGAAGTAGATAAATTGCTCCCTCAATAGCTGATTCCAAGTCTTGAACATTGAGGCCTCAACCTCTCACTAGCTCAAGAGGTATTTAGTTTATAGTTGGGTTATAAACTGTTTATTCTTTAGAGGGATTAGTGGTACTTAAGAAGCTAGATATAACTACAGGAATAAAATGGTAATTTGACCTAGCTGTAGTTATGAGCTATTTGTGAAGGGACTCACTGTTGATTGGTTATATCCGTGGACACAGAAATATGTCTATTGTGCGAAGAGCGCAACTATCGATCTTTAGTGGAGTGTCTGGTAGTTAATAAATATTGATTAGTTTAATTAATTAATCTTCTATCATTGGAGCTTCTAATTTGTAGATCCATAAAATCCCCTTGTTAACTTGCTAAAGGAAAAGTGGAATGATTTGAATTGTTCAAATCAATTGATGGAATAGCATATTAATGAGATTAATATGGTATGATTAATTATAGATGTGATCTAAAATTAAGAGAAAAATATTTGAATACGATTCAAAAATGAATTCTTATAAGTTAGATTCATGGAGAATTAATTAGTTAATTTTGAGAGTGGAGGCAAATAAACATATGATATTTATTTGTTAATTAATTAACTACACATATTAAATTAGATTTGATATGGTTAATTTAATTAATGGCCTAATTAATTAATAATGGTTATTTAATTGAATTAGCCCTAAGGGTAATTTTGGAAAACTATGGAGAAGATCTCCATATAAATTTATCATGTTGCCCAAATTAGGGTAAGGGAATTCATTTATTGAAAAGTTGTAGCCTCCAATTTATAATTTCCTCTAAAAAAAAATCTCTCTTCTCAACCACTCTCCATCTCTTCCTTATCCAAGGTGCATAGATCACTCTTCTACCCTTGAATTCCTAGAGAATAACGAGGTCTCACTTAAGGTGGTGTCCCTTGTTAGTTGGAGAATTTTTTCAGAGAAGACAAGGAGGAAATCGTGAAGAGTTTGGGAATCTACAAAGGTATGTGATATCGATCTTCCCTTTCTCTTTAAAATAGCATGTTGATTACTTATTCTTTATCCTTTGTTATGTTCTGTTTTTGTTGTTTTCGCTTCATTTAAATCAAATAACAAAAATATAAGGCATTCACACACTTCTGCCCAAGATTCGATCCCTTCGATTTATTTATCTAATAAAATAACAGTATTTTATTTGACATTTAATTACATTAACCCACAAAACCAATAAACTAAGATCTAAGATTATCTTATGTAACTTAAACATGTAATGGAGATGTAGAGGTAGATCATGTTTAAGTGATAATCTAAACGGTCTGTAGTAGATGGATAAGGCTGGATACCTGATCCTGGTGACATATGAATACGACTCGCTTTATAGTTGTTATAGTTTCTGTAAAGTGCTATAAATGATCTGATCTTGATCATTCATATGGAGACATGTGAGTAGGGGTATTCTATACAAAGAGTTTATATAAGATCAAACCACAAAAGGAATAGTCTCTCTTTATAATACCGTTGTTAAAAGAGACTTACATTTCACTAGGATAACCATAGGTGACTTAACCTGAATCCTGAGTGAGTTATGAACTTCTGCCTATGAGGGCGGTCCTTTGATTTGTATGGGTGAGATTGACTAGATCGCCGACTTAACAAGCCTACCATTTTGGGGATTCATTTGATTGGGGAGTTGGGAACACAACTACACAAGATGGAATTCACTTCTCCCCTCATGTTGGGGTAAGAAGATAAATTATTCCCTTAAGGGCTGATTCTGGGGCTTGAAAAATGTAGCGCCACACTCTTTCTTGGCTCGAGAAGGGTTTGGTCATAGTTGGGTTATGACTTATTATTCATCAGAGAGATCAATGGTACTTAAGGAATTAGATGTAACTAAGGGGCAAAACGGTTATTGTGGGCTGTACTTATGAGCAATTAGTGAAGGGTCATCACACTGTTGACTATTTATATCCAATGGACACGGAAATATATTTGTAGTGCGAATAGTGCAACTATCGATCTTTAGTGGAGTGTCCGACAGTTAATGGATGTTAAATAATTTAACTAAATAAGTTTAATTAATTATGCAAATATTATTGGAGCTTCAATCTATAGGTCCATGAGGTCCCCTCTGTAGCTCAACATGGATTAAATGAGAATCAATTCTGGATTAAATTGAATTTTTCAAAATAATTGAGGGAATTATTAGATGTGATATAATTAATTTTACTTAATTATATATATGATATGATTACTATAATGTATTTGATATATTATAATATAAAGTTTATTTGAGAGGAAATAAATTTTTGAATATGATTCAAATATAAATTATATGAATTGGATTTATATAATTAAATTTAGTATAGATGTGATTTGTATTAATTTTCATGCATTATTGAGAGAAATAAAACTATAGGTTATATTGTATCTAAAACAATATTAAATCTATAGGTTATGTATTATATTTGATATAATATATAGTTTAATATATATTATATGATAAGGTGGTTATCATATATATATATATATATATATATATATTAATTTATTAGAATAATTTGTTAAATTATTTTATTACATTAATTTTGATTTTTAAATTAATTTGTGGGAGGGAGTTGTAACTCCTCCCTTTATTTTCCTATCTGATGGATGAATGTGAGGAGTTAGTTTTGGTTTTTCATGTCTTCATCTTCTTCAAAGAAGAATGAATGACAGAACACTCTGAGAAAACTCTCCAAATAAAATCTCTCCCTCTCCTCTCAATCCTTCCCTCTCTCCCAAAATTCCAAGAGCTCACAACTCCTTGGATTCTCATCCCAGAGAGTACAGAAGGTTCCAATTGGTGGTGACCATTTGGATTGTTCGTTTTTTATTCATGACCGAATTAGGAGAAGAGGAAATTTGTGAAGACTGTGAGTTCTTCAAAGGGAGGTTTTCTAGAAACCCTAATTTTTCTTTTTCTCAAAATTTTGGCATGTTGTAATTATGTGATTTTGTATAATTTATATTATATATTTTTCGATTCTGAGAAACACGAGAGCATGGTCACTGCCAAGGTGATCATGGATTCGTTGTAGGCAGTATTTGGACAACCGTCCTCATTTGTCAAGCACAATAGTCTTAAGGAGGTTTATAACTACTGCATAAAGGAAGGAACCTCTGTTAGAGAACATGTCCTGAATATGAAGGCGAAAGCAAACGGTACGGTCATAGATGAGGAAGTTGAGAAAGCAAAATAAGGAAAATATGATTTACTTGTTGAAACATGTTTAGTGAAAAATGATAAATTAACCTGGATACTAGACTCATGGACCACTAATAATATTTGTGCTCTTGCTCAGAAAACTAGTTCCTGGAGGTAGCTTGTAAAAGGCGAGACGACCTTCAAAGTTGGAACAAGAGAGGTCGTCTCAACTAAAGTAGTGAGAGACATGAATCTTTTTTTTTTTTTTTTAGGATAAATTCGTTTTATTAGAAATGTATTTTATGTTCCTAGTATGAGAAGGAATTCAATATCTATCTCTTATTTGTTAGAACAATTGTACAAAGTATCTTTTGAAATTATTGAAGTGTTTATTAGTTCAAAAGGTATTCAAATATGTTATGCAAAACTTGAAAAAACCCTGTATGTGTTAGAACAAACCGAGGCTAAAGCTATTTTGAATACTGAGAAGTTTAAAATAGTTGGATAAAAGGCAAGAAGTTTCTCTTAATGCCTATCTTTGGTACTTGAGACTTGGACACATTAATCTCAATAGGATTGAAAGAATAGTTAAGAGTGGACTTCTAAGTCAGTTAGAAGACAACTTTTTACCTCCGTGTGAGTCCTGTCTTGAGGGTAAGATGACCAAAAGATCTTTTACTGGAAAAGGTCTTAAAGCCAAAAAAGAAAACCTCATAGAACTCGTGCATTCAGACCTCTGTGGTCCGATGAATGTCAATGCACGAGACGGATATGAATATTTTATCAGTTTTATTGATGATTATTCTAGATATGACTATGTTTACCTAATGCATCATAAGTCCAAAACCCTTGAAAAGTTCAAGGAGTATAAGACTGAGGTTGCATACCTGTTAGGTAAAACAATTAAAATACTTAGATCAGATTGAGATGGTGAGTATATGGGCTTGATTTTTAAATACTATTTGGTAAAACATGGAATACAACCCCAATTCTCAACACCCGGTACACCCCAGCAGAATGGTATATCAGAAAGGAGAATCAGAACCCTATTAGATATGATTCAATCAATGATGAGCTATGCTCAATTGACTAATTTGTTTTGAAGATATGTTGAACAAACTGTTGTATATATTTTGAACATGGTTCATTCAAAAAGTGTTTCTGAAATACCATATAAGTTATGGATAGGCCGTAAAGTAGTTTACGTTACTTCAGAATTTAGAGATGCCCGACACATGTGTTGGTGAAAAATATGAAGAAGTTGGAAGTCGTTCAAAGTTGTGTCTATTCGTAGGATAGCCTAAGGAAACAAAATGTGGTCATTTTTATGATCCTCAAGATGACAAAGTGTTTGTATTGGTAAATGCTACATTTTTAGAGGAAGACTACATGAGAGATCATTAGCCTTGCAATAAACTAGTATTGAATGAAATTTCTGAGGAAGTTACAGATAAATCAACAAAAGTTGTTGACCAAATAAATCCTTCAATAAGAGTTATTGATGGAATTGGTCAGTCACTTCCTTCTCAAGAGTTTAGAGTGTCTCAACATAATGGAAGGGTTGTTTAACAGCCCGACCGTTATGTGGGTTTAACAGAAACTTAGTTCATCAGACTTGATGATGGCATTTAGGATCTATTGAACTTTAAGCAAACAATGAATGATGTAGACTGATACTAGTGGATCAAAGTCATGGACCTCAAAATGAAGTCTATGTACTTCAATTCGATTTGGAAACTTATAAAACAACCGGATGGGGTAAAACCTATTGGTTATAAATGAATCTATAAGAGGAAAAGAGATCAAACAGGTAAGGTGCAGACCTTTAAGGCTCGACTAGTGGCAAAATGTTATACCTAAAGAGAGGAGATGAACTACGAAGAAACCTTCTCTCTTATTGCCATGATAAATTTTATTAGAATAACTCTTGCCGTAGCCACTTTTTATAATTATGAGATTTGGCAAATGGATGTTAAGACAACCTTTCTGAATGACAATCTTAAAGAGAGTATCTATATGGCTCAACCAGAGGGGTTGATTGAACAAGGTCAAGAAAAAAAAGTTTACAAGCTAAAATGATCCATTTATGGGTTGAACATCTAGATCTTGGAATATAAGGTTTGACACCAGGATCAATCTTATGGCTTTGAATAGAATGTTGACGAATCTTGTGTGTATAAGAAGAAAGTCAATAAAACTGTAGCATTCTTAGTGTTATATGTTGTTGATATCCTACTAATTGGGAATGATGTAGGATTCTTGAATTACGTTAAGCAATGACTAGCAAGTAAATTTCAAATGAAAGATTTTGGAGATACTCAGTATGTTCTTGGAATCCAAATCATTCAAAATTGCAAGAACAGAATGCTAGCCCTGTCTCAAGCCTCATATATAGACAAGTTGTTGTCTAAAGTACAAGATGCAAAATCCAAGAGGGATTTGTTACCTATCAGGCATGGAGTTCATCTATCGAAGGAACAATATCCTAAGACACCTCAAGAAGTTGAGAATATGAGATGCATTCCTTATGCATCAGCAGTTGGTAGTCTGATGTATGTCATGTATGCAGTGGGAATTGTTAGTAGGTTTCAGTCAAATATAGGATATGATCATTGGACTGCTGTTAAAAATATCCTCAAGTATCTTTAGAGAACGAAGGACTATATGCTCATGTATGATGCTAAGGATTTGATTCTTATAGAATACACTGACTCTGATTTTCAGACTGATATAAATTCAAGGAAATCTACTTCTAGATCAGTGTTCGCTCTAAAGGGAGGAGCAATAGTTTGAAGGAGTATAAAGCAAAGTTGTATTGCTGACTCGACCATGGAAGTGGAGTACGTGGTTGCATTCGAAGCAATAAATGAGGTTGTATGACTTAGAAAGTTCTTAAAAGATTTAGAAGTGGTTTCGAATATGCATATACTCATCACCCTCTATTGTGATAACAGTGGAGCAATTGCAAATTCCAATGAACCCATAAGTCATAATCACGGAAAGCACATTGAACGCAAATACCATCTCATCAGGGAGATAGTGCATCGAGGAGATGTGATGGTCACGTAGATAGCCTCAGAAGACAAATTAGCCAATCCGTTTACAAAGACCCTCACGGCTAAAGTGTTTGAAGGTCACTTAGTGAGTTTAGGACTATGAGTTTTATAAATCTAGGGGGAAGTGGGAGAAGTCATGAGTATGTGATGCCTTAATTTATTGTATTTTTGTTCTTTCTCTCACATTTAACATTGTATGTATGTTACCCCACTAAAGTTTTAGTCCAAATGAGAGTTTGTTGGGTTGTATGTCCTAAAGCTCGTGGTTTGTAAACTTTAAACATATTCTCTTTTGCAATAAAGATGTTATTGAGGTTTATTCAATAAAGATGTTATTGATTATGTGAATTACATCTTTTTTTAAACTCTAAATCCAATAAACTAAGAACCCCTCACTATAGCATGAATACTTGAACTATATATGGAGACAAAAAAGTGGATCAAGTTTGAGTATATAGCCAAAACGATCTATAGTGTAAGGATAAGGTTGGATATCTTAACCTAGGGATATTATGGATGTAGCCCACTTTGTATTTGATACAAACGATGTGATCCTGAATCGTTCATGTGGAGACATGTGAGTGGGGGTATCCTATGCAAGGAGTTTGCATAAGACCGGACCACGAAATAGTCACTTTTACTTCATAATGTCGTTTACTAATAAGACTGACTATTTCAACTCGATGACCTAGGTAACTCGATCTTAATCTTGAGCTAACTATGAACTTCTATTTATTCAGAATTATCCTTTAATCTGCATGCGTGGGAGTGGCTCACTAACTCAATAGGCCTTCCATTTTAGGAGTAAGACCGAGTAGATAGTTGAGGACATAGTTCTACAAGATGGAATTCACTCCTACCCATTTGTTGAGATAGTAGATAGGTTATTCTCTTAACTACTGACTCTGGATCTTGAACAAGGGATCTCGTCCTCTCATTAGCCTGAGAGGGACTCAGTTTAGTAGTTGGACCACAAACCAATTGTTCATTAGAGGATCAATAGGACTTAAGGAGCAAGATGTAATTATAGGGGTAAAATGGTAATTTTGATCCAAATGTAATTACGAACAACCTGTAAAGGATCGACTTACTAATCATGGTTAAATCAAGTGGACAGAAATATATCTAAAGTGAGAAGAGTGCAACTACTGAGCTTTAGTAAACTGTCCCGGTAGTTAACGAATGTTGATTAATTAGGTTAAAGAGTTTAGTCGGTTAATCTTGGATCATTGGAACTCATGATCTGTAGGTCTATTAGATCTCCCTGCTAGCTCATATTGGACTAAACCTTAGGGAATAAGTGTGATTAGAGGATTTGAAATGTTCAAATTCGAAATAGGGAATAAGTGTTAATTATATACGATATTAATTATACATTTAATTGTCAAATTAAACAAATTAGAGAGTTGAAAATATTTAAATATGATTTAAATATTTTATACATGAATAGAGATTCATGTTTGAGAATGGGGTTTATTATTAATTTATATTTGATCTTAAATTAATATTATTAATTAAATTTGTTTAAAAATAATTTTATTTAAAATATTTTTTTTAAAAAAAAAAAGTGAAAGAATTTAATTTAATTATTTGAATTAATTCTATTTAAAATTGAAATTCATTTTTGAGTTTTAGAAATTCATGATTTTAAATAAATTTAAGAAAGTGGGATTTTTTCACTTTTCCCATTATCTTAAACACCTTATTTTCTCACTCATTTGAGTTTGTTTTGATGTCATTCGGTGCTTAATCTTATACATGATTTCTTCTATAAATGGAAAAAATTTTAAATTGAAAAGGGTTCATGCAATTTGGATTTTGAAGAGAAGAGTTCTCTTTAAAATCCCTCACACCAAAAGTCACATTTCCTCAAATTTCCCTTCAATTCTTTACAATTTGGATCCTACAATTCATTTTAAGACTAGAGAATAGCGGGGAAGACTCTAGCGGTAATCCACGAAGTGTATGTGATCAAAATTCCTCAAGGAAATGATCAATTTGAAATTCTATAAAGGTTGTACATTCTAAAACCCTAATATTTATGGTATGAATATGCATGCTAATTCCTCAAAATTAATGAAATTAGTGTTGGATTTTATGTCTTAAAACTCGTAGTTTGTAAATTAATAAACATATTCTGTTTTTTTTTTTCGATAAAATTGTTATTGAAATTGTAATCTTGAATCCAATAAACTAAAGTCCTAAGGCTATTTAATGTAGTTTGAACTTTATGTAGTGACATAAATGTGGATCAAGTTCAATATATAACCAAAATAGTCTATAGTATATGAATGAGGTTGGGCACCTTACTCTGGGGACACTATGGATGCGGCCCATTTTGTAGTTAGTACAAACGATGTGATCCTAAATCGTTCATGTGGAGACATGAAAGTGGGGGCATCCTATGTAAAGAGTTTACATAAGACTGAACCATGAAATAGTCACTTTTTACATTCTAAATACCATTTTACCCCCAAGACTACATCTTATTCCTTAAGTTCTACTGATCCTCTAATGAACAATTGGGTTAAGGTCCAACCTATAAACCGAACCCCTCGGGCCAAGGAGAGGGTGGGGCACCTTGTTCAAGATTGGATTCAATACTAAAGGGAACAACCTATCTACTATCCCTATAACGGGTAGGAGTGAATTCCGTCTTGCACCCTATGTTCCCAGCTATCCACCTGATCTTACCCTGAAATGGGAGGCTTATTGGGTCAGCGATAATGAGTTGCCCTCACTTATGCAGATCTAAGGATAATTCCGAGTGAACAGAAGTTCATAGTTAGCTCAGGATTAAGATTAAGTTACCTAGGTCATCAATTAACGAAATAGTCAGTTTTATACATAAAATAGTATTTAGAACGTAAAAAGTGACTATTTCATGGTTTAGTCTTATGTAAACTCTTTACATAGGATGCCCCCACTTTCATGTCTCCACATGAACAATTTAGGATCACATCGTTTGTACTAACTACAAAATGGGCCGCATCCATAGTGTCCCCAGAATAAGGCGTCCAACCTCATTCATATACTATAGACCATTTTGGCTATATATTTGAACTTGATTCACATTTATGTCACTACATAAAGTTCAAACTACATTAAATAGCCTTAGGATCTTAGTTTATTAGATTCAAGATTACAACTTCAATAACAAATTTATCGAAAAAACAAAACAGAATATGTTTATTAATTTACAAACTACGAGTTTTAGGACATAAAATCCAAGAAACTCCCACTTTGACTAAAACTTCTAGTGGAGTATCACAATATTGAATTTAAGTGAGAAACATATGAGTACAATAAACATATGAATAAAATAAACTAGGGCATATACCAAAAAATTCTCCCACTTGTCCTAGTTTACAAACTTCGTAGACCTAGACTCTGTAGGTGACCTTCAAACACTTTAGCCGTGAAGGCCTTTGTAAAAGGATCAACAATGTTTTGCTCATAAGATATCTAGGTTACTGCAACGTCTCCACGATGTACAATCTCCCGGATTAGATGGTATTTGCGCTCAATATGCTTGCCGCGCTTGTGGCTTCTTGGTTTTCTTGAATTTGCAACTGCACCACTTTTATCACAATATAGGGTGATAGGCAGATTCATATTTGGAACGACTTCCAAATCTGTCAATAATTTCCTCAACCATACTACTTCCTTTGCTACTTCACATGCAGCTACGTATTCAGCTTCCATTGTGGAGTCCGCAATACAGTTTTGCTTAATACTTCTCTACACTACTGCTCCTTCATTCAGAATAAACACTGATCCCAATGTAGATTTTATTGGATCTTTATCGGTTTGAAAATCAGAGTCAGTGTATCCAGTAAGGATCAAATCCTTAGTACCATACACAAGCATGTAGTTCCTCATTCTCCTAAGATACTTGAGGATATTCTTAACGTCAGTCTAATGATCATATCCAGGATTGGAATAATACCTACTGACTATCCCTACTACGTAGCATATGTCAGGTTTTGTACATAACATTGCATACATCAGGCTCCCTACTGCGGAAGCATAAGGAATGCGTCTCATATCCTCAACCTCTTGAGGTGTCTTAGGACATTGATCCTTTGACACATGAATTCCATATCTATAAGGTAATAGACCTCTTTTGGAATTCTGCATCTTATACCTAGACAACATTTTGTCTATATAAGTTGCTTGAGACATGGCTAGTGTTCTGTTCTTATGGTTCCGAATAATCTGAATCCCGAGAACATACTGCGCATTTCCCAAATCTTTCATTTGGATCTACGTTGCTAGCCATTTCTTGATGTCAGTTAGGTAACCTACTTTATTCCCAATGAGTAGAATATCATCAACATATAAAACTAAGAACGTTATAGTAGAATTAATGATCTTCTTGTAAACACAAGGCTTGTCAACATTCTATTCAAAGCCATAAGATTTGATCGCAGTATTAAATATTATATTCCAAGATCTAGAAGCTTGTTTCAACCCATAAATGGATTAGTTGAGGCATATAGATACTCTCTTCAAGATCGTCGTTTAGAAAGGCTATCTTGACATCCATCGGCCAAATTTCATAGTCATAAAAGGTAGCAATGGATAAGAGTATTCTAATTGACTTAAACATTGCAACGGGAGAGGAAGTTTCTTCATAGTCCACTCCTTCTCTCTGAGTAACCCTTTGCCACAAGTCGAACCTTAAAAGTCTGTACTTTACCGGCTTAGTCTCGTTTTTTCTTGTAGATCCACTTATAACCAATTGGTTTTACATCATTTGATTGATATACAAGTTTCCAGATAGAATTGAAGTACATAGACTCTATTTCAAGGTCCATGGCTTTGACCCACTAATCACAGTCCATATCTTTTATTGCCTGTTTATAAGTCGATGGATTCTCTATGTCGTCATCAGTATGACGACTTGTGTTTCTGTTAAACCTAAGTAACGATCAGGCTGATTAACAGCCCTCCCACTACGTCGAGGAATTCTCAACTCTTGAGAAGGATGTGACTGACCAGATATACTAGTTTTATCTACTACTTTGGTAGATAAACTAGCTCGATCTGTAGAGTCTTTGGACATTTCATTCAATACTAGTCTACTACATGGTTAATGACTTCTTATGTGGTCTTCCTTTAAGAATGTGGCATTTGTCGATACAAATACCTTATTCTCTTGAGGATCGTAAAATAGACCACCTTTTGTTTCTTTTGGATAACCTACAAATTGGCATAGTTTTGAACGACGTTCCAATTTTTTAAGATTTTGCACCAACACGTATGTCGGGCATCCCCAAATCCTAATGTGACGTAAACTGCCTTTACGCCCTTTCCATAGCTCATAAGATGTTTTAGAAACACTTTTAAAGGGAACGTTATTCAAAATATAGACAGTAGTCTCTAATGCATGTCCCCAAAAGGAATCAGGTAACTTAGCAAAGCTCATCATTGAGCGAACCATGTACAACAAGGTTTTATTTCTTCTTTCAGATACACCGTTTTGCTGATGCATACTAGGTGTAGAGAATTGTGACTTGATTTCGTGTTCTATCATATAGTCTTGGAATCTTAAGTCCATGTACTTCCCACCTCGATCTGATCGTAATGTCTTAATTGTTTTACCTAACTGGTTCTCAACCTCAGCCTTATATTCTTTGAACTTTTCAAAAGAATCAGCTTGTGATGCATTAGGTAAATATGACCATACCTTGAATAATCATCAATAAAACTGATGAAATATTCATACCCACCTCGAGCTTTGGCATTCATCGGTCCACAGAGGTCCGAATGTACGAGCTCTAAGGGTATTGTGGCTCTGAGACATTTTCCAGTAAAAGATCTCTTAGTCATTTTTCCCTCAAGACAAGACTCACATGGAAGTAAAGAATTGTCTTCTAACTGATTTAGGAGTCCATTCTTAATCAATCTCTCAATCCTTTTAAGATTTATGTAGTCAAGTCTTAAGTGCCATAGATAGGCATTGAAAGAAACTTTTTGTCTTTTATTCTGAGTTTCGGCTGTTCTAAACATCTCAGTATTTAAGACAAATTTTGCTTTAGTTGGTCTTAACTTATATAAGTTGTTTTCAAGTATAGCAGAAAAAATTTGAATACCTTTTCTGAAAATGAACGTTTCATTAACTTCAAAAGATATTTTATATATTTGTCCACTATACATGTGATAGATATTAAATTCTGTCTCATTTTAGGAGCATACAAAAAATCTTTAAGTATGATATATCTATTGTTGAAAAACAACTTCAAGTCTCCCACTGCTTCGGCCGAGAGGGTGATCTCGCCTTCTTCAAGCTTTTTCCAGGAACTAGTTTCCTGAAAAAAAAAAAAAAAAGCAAATATGATTAGTGGCTCCTAAATCCAATATCCAAGTTGAGGTATCATACTCCACTAAACATGTTTCAGTAACTAGTAAATCATATTTACCTTGTGTTTCTTTCGAGGCAGGGGCCTGAGGACATTCCTCAGTTAAGACAAATCCTAGGTCATCTATTACTAGTGTTGAATTCAGATTTGTTTTCCATGTTGAGTAGTTGTCGCCGTTAAGTTTTTCAGAGGCTAATAGTTAAACTAAAGAGCTAGTCATGCTGAAAGGAAAAACATATCCCAACATTAATCTTTTAAATCCAATCAAGTTTAGCAAAAAAACTAATAATGTACCCTTCATTATTATATTTTAAAACGATATTTCAATGGTTTAGAATAACCTTCACCGAAGGGTGATCGACTATTTCTCCATTGAACCAAGACTATCTTGACTAGATACTATCACCAGAATAACTCTTATTCCTATAGCAGCTCAGTTATCGCTACTTTGGTCAATAATTTACTAACACTTAGTAATTCTCGTAAGTGTGACCCTCCATTTTCAGACTTCAAAGATCGGAATCATTATGCTCCCGAAGTTGGAAAGACAAGAATGAAAACTAACCTGAGAAACCTTATCAATTTCTAGAGTTCACAGAGTTCCGAATCCTATAATAAAACCCTCCGATTGGTAAGGTCACTCCAGGCAGACATGTAGGCACATTATAGAAATCTCACGGTGCGACCTAATGGAAGAGACCATAGGATGTGTTGACACACTTCCTTCTCCCACCTATATGAACAACTTTCCTTATTCACCTTGGTATTGACTCATGCAAATACTCTTCGAATGGAGTCCGCTCCCAGGGCGACCCAAAACCAAGCATGAATCTCACGGTGTGAACTCTTAGGGACGCTAGAGCTAAAAGTACATTACTTCTCTCCAGCTGAAGTGTTCTAGACGGTTAGGGTATAAAATACTTAGCGATACATTTCGGCTAACTAAACATATCCTAAGTCTAGGTGATTCATCCGAGTATAACTTGTATATTGGATTTTTAACCTACGATGTCTAGGTGATAAACAAATTTTATTACCTCACACCACTCACGCATGCTCATAAAATCGGTTTAACCTAACTCAGACACCGGCTCGATCTCCAGGTAGTAGGTATTCCGTGAACCGTCAACTTAAAAACCTTCAACCTTAGTCATCTTATATGACTTTTTGCCAAGATCTGCCAGGTGAGTTTTCTTGTAACTTCAGTTTTACAAGATATCGACCTATTTTCTATGAAAATTGGGATTGCTCGATGGTTAACCCTAAATAAGCATGCATCTTATCTTTGTTATAGATTTTAGAAGTCTAGGTTATTTTATAACAATTATAAAATAAATTATAACAATTATATCCCTAGAGCATTCATATATAACATTCTTCCTTCAAATAAATATGCTTTAATATAACACTTATATTAAAACAAAGCATGCATAGTATATATTTTATAACACTTATAAGATATAACAAATGCATGTCACATGCTTTTCCTATGGTGGGGTTTTAAAACTATATGGCATACTATATGCACACATAATCAAACAACATTATACATCACATGCATAATAGGTAAGAACACTAAAGTTGACCGATTTTGGCATTAAAAACAAATAAATAACTATTTATTACAAAAAATAGCAACCAGCTTCTTGGAACCGGCTTCAAACACTTTGAACCATCTGGAACTGCTCAAAAACCACTCGAACCGGCCCAAAAACACCAAAAACTAAGTTGAACCTATCAAATCGACCGGTCCAGACCGACTGGTCAACGTGCACTGGCACAGTCAACGGAAGCGCGGGTGGGTCAAGCGAACGAAAATCATGGGTCGTGGAGCACAGAAGCGCGAGCAGGTGAGCAATTACACATTAATGACTCAAAAAATTTATAGACCCTTTTTTCACACATTAATGCTCATAAACATGTGAGCAATTACAAATTTCCACAAGAAATTTAAAGAAAAACAGTGCCAAAATCATAATAAATCCACTTTAGTCCATATTTCATTCAACCTTTGAATAGAAAGGAAAAAAACACCCACCAAAGGCAATTGAGCGTAATTAAAGCATGCTCTAATACCACATAATGGAACACGAGACATATGTAGCAGAAAAAGGACATAATTACACTCTAATTGCTTTTAATTAAAAGGAAAATAGCGTGCACATTAAAACTAGGGTTATTTTAAACCTTACCTTTGAAGCTCCCGAAACTCATTTTTCCTCGTTGAATCTCGATCCGAACTCTTCTGGACCACCACTGGAGCTGACCTACTATCCTCTGGACTCAGAACCGGGTCCCATGACCCGATGGATGAAGAAACCCGAGAGAGAGAATGAGATGGAAAAGAAATGGAATTTCTTTTGGTTTAGGCTTTCTTTTTTTTAACAGCCCAATTTTGAAAACTAATTTGGCAAAAAAGGGCAAAAGTTTTTAATCCAAACAAAAGCTCATATTTATAGAAAAGGGCTATGCAAAATTGCATGAAACAATTTCATAAAAACCCAACACCTAGAATCCACTAAGTGGGCTGAATGTCTCCACTATAAGCCAACATCTAGCCCACTATTTTGTTAGTAGAATTATCCAACAAAAGTTTGAATTTTCCCACTAACTTTAATCAAAGGGCAAAAGAGTCATTTTGTCAAAGTCAAACTTTGACCAAAAAGTCAACATTTTGACTTTTTATGATTTTTTCGGTGTTGTCTAATTTTGACTTCCCGAGCATGAATCCGAATTCATTTTCTCGAAATTCAAATCACATTTGAATATAAGGTCGGTCAAAGTTTGACTTTTCAAAGTCAAAAGTCAACTCTTTGACTTTTTACATCTTTGACCATGTCCATTATTTCTGAGCTTCCGAATATGAACATATTCATATTCTTGATATTTAAATCACATTTAAATATTAAAGCTGTATCTCTAAACTGAAAAACCTACCATTATATCACATATACTTGTCGATTTCTCTCTCTTCACCTAATTTGAACAATTCAAATAATTCTATCATACTGTTCTAAGTTTATTCCATATGAGCTAGTAAGGGAACCTAATTGACTTATAGATCATGGGCTCCAACAATCTAAGATTAGCTGGCTAAAACTCTTTTAGACGGAGCTAATCAATATTCGTTAACTAACGGGTCATTTCACTATAGTCCCGTAGTTGCACTCCCCTCACTTAGATATATTTGTGTCCATATGATATAACCATGATTAGTAAAATCCTTCACAGGTTGTTCGTAATCTCGGCTGGGTCATGATACCAAACTTTTGGGTATATGCCCTAGTTTATTGTATTCATATGTTTATTGTACTCATATGTTTCTCACTTAAATTTAACATTGTGATACTCCACTAGGAGTTTTAGTCCAAGTGGGAATTTGTTGGATTTTATGTCCTAAAACTCGTAGTTTGTAAATTAATAAACATATTCTGTTTTGTTTTTTCGATAAAATTGTTATTGAAATTGTAATCTTGAATCCAATAAACTAAGGTCCTAAGGCTATTTAATGTAGTTTGAACTTTATGTAGTGATATAAATGTAGATCAAGTTCAAATATATAGTCAAAATGGTCTATAGTATATGAATAAGGTTAGGCGCCTTATTCTGGGGACACTATGGATGCGGCCCATTTTGTAGTTAGTACAAACGATGTGATCCTAAATCGTTCATGTGGAGACAGGAAATTGGAGGCATCCTATGTAAAGAGTTTACATAAGACTGAACACGAGACATACGCAGCGGAAAAATGACCTAATTACACTCTAATTGCTTTTAATTAAAAGGAAATTAGCATGCAATTGAAGGAAAAACAGTAAATTAAAAATTATCTTTGAAGCTCCCAAAACGCTTTTATTCGTTGAATCTCGACCCGAACTCTTTTGGACCACCACTAGAGCTGACCTACTATCCTCTGGACTCAGAACTGGGTTGTGGGACCCGATGGATGAAGAATCCGAGAGAGATAAAGAGATGGAAAAGCAGATGGAAATTTGGGTTAGGTTTGGGTTTTGAATTTTTCTCAAAATAATGTTTTTTTTTTCAGCCCAAATTTGAAAACAATTTTGGCAAAAAATGGCAAAAGTTTTTAAATCCAAATTCAAAAGCCCATATTTATAGAAAAGGGCCATGTAAAATTGCATGAAACTACTTCATCAAAACCCAACACCTAGAATCCACTATCTAAGTGGGCTTAATGTCTCCACTATAAGTCAACACCTAGCTCACTATTTTGTTAGTGGAATTATCCAACAAAATTTTGGATTTTCCCACTAACTTTAGTCAAAAGGCAAAATAGTCATTTTGTCAAAGTCAAAATGTTGACCAAGTCAACATTTTTATTTTGTATCATTTTTTTCGTGTTGATTAATTTTGACCTCCCGAGCATGAATCCACATTCATCTCGAAATTCAAATCACATTTGAATGTAAGTTCGGTTAGAGTTTGACTTTTCAAAGTCAAAAGTCAACTCTTTGACTTTTTACATCTTTGACCATTTCCATTATTTCCGAGCTTTCGAATATGAACATATTCATATTCTTGATATTTAAATCACATTTAAATATCAAAGTTGTATCTCTAAACTAAAAAACTGACCATTATATCACATATACTTGTCGGTTTTTCTCTCTTCACCTAATTTGAACAATTCGAATAATTCTATCAAACTGTTCTAAGTTTATTCCATTTCTTTTCCATCTCATTCTCTCTCTCAGGTTTCTTCATCCATCGGGTTCCACAACCCGGTTCTGAGTTTAGAGGATAGTAGGTTAGCTTTAGTGGTGGTCCGGAAGAGTTCGAGTCGAGATTCAGCGAGGAAAAGCGAGTTTCAGGAGCTTCAAAGGTAAGGTTTCAAATAACCCTAGTTTTAATGTGCATGTTATTTCCCTTTTAATTAAAAGCAATTAGAGTGTAATTAGATCATTTTTTCACTGCGTATGTCTCGTGTTCCATCAATTAGAGTGTTTAAAATCCAAATTGCTTCTGCTTATATGTAGTTAATTCTTACAAATACCAATTGTGGGAACTAAAATCTTATATATTTAAAATTACCCATGTATTTAAAAAAAAATCTTTAAAAACTCAAGAGTTGATGTGATAGATTAATTAGTTCACAATTGTATAAGTCTTATAAACTAATCCAATTAATTGAACTAATCCAGTTAATTGAACTAATAAATTGAACACAACAGTATGTATGACAACAACGGAAGAGGATTAACATAAGAGATTTTATACATGGAAAAACTCCACAATCTAAAGAAAAAACCACGAGGCTACGCCCAGAGAAAAAAATAATTCACTTGAAAATCAGTCACAAAGTTACAAACTTATGAAATCAAATACCAAACGAAAAAAAAAAAGAAAGAAAGAAAAACTCCCTTTTATTGATTTATAGTTATTTGTTGATGATGTTGATCTTCAAGATGAATCAACTACAAGCTCCTCTTGTAGACTTAGGTTCAAGAAACTCCCTTTCTTGGTTGAGATATCAACCAGTGTTTACTTATTACGAATAGGTTGATACACAAATCAAATGGAATAAGAAACCAAACTCACACACATAAAAATGATCAAATACTTGATAGACGATAGAGGGAATAAAATCTCAAATAAGACTTGCTCTAAGGAAGGTGTGTATGACCTAACTAACTTCTCACTCTTAAATAGACGAACCTTATGCCAAAACAAAACTCCACACAAGGTAAGCTCATCCTAGAATATAAATCTCACACAAAGAGCAACGAAAAAGGAAGCTAAAAAATTATTCCAACATAAAAAAGAACAGCCAACCCTTTCTAAGAGAAATAAGATTGATTTACCAAAAATAAGAAGAAAAAAATTATCAACTTACCTTTTTTTTTTTGGAGGAGAGAAGAGAGAAATGTATTTTAGGAAGAAAGGATTCTTTTTTCATTAATGAAAAAAAAAAACCCCACCATTTCTTTGAAGGATAGAGAGAGAGAAATCTTGAAAAACAATATTTCTAAAAAAAAATAAACAACTTTTTACATCAGAAAAGTAATGAAGGCAAGAATATAAATTTTGAAATTTGTCTTAATATATATTAAAGGTCTGAGCCTAATGAATTCACATTGTCTCCTTAAGACAAATTTACTTACCCTAGTGCCTGAGTTTAGAGAATAATTGCTCCACAGGATAGAACAAATCACATTTCTTATGGAAGTAGCATCCCAACCACAAAATCAACGAACTAAACTTTTGTGGATATACCGAACTTGCAAAAATTTATAAAAAGGGAGGAAAGTTTTATGAGAGGAAAAATGCTTATGGAAAAAGTTAAGAAAACAAATTGAAGAAATGATATACTTATAGACTAATTTGTGGCCATTCGAATAGTTGTGTCCTTTATTCAAATTGGTTTTTTTATGAAAGAATGCTACCATTTATCAAAGAATACAACTCATGGAATTGAAAAGATGTAACCCTACATGAAGAGTTACAAACCATTTATTCTAACAATCCCCCTATAAATGGTAAGTTGATAATTTAGGATAGAAGGTACAACAAAATGTTTGGTATTTTCCAACGAAGAACCTACATTGAGATAAGTAGTAAACACTTTGAACTTTCACTAGTGAACATCAATCGAGTTTACTTAGCTAATCAGTGGACTTGATACCTTGAACTGTCAGCTGTTCTAGAGTAAGCTAAGATAATTGAAGTCTCACAGTTTCTCACTATAACAAAGTTTGTTCTCATCCTTTTATTCATTTTGGCCTTGAACATCGCTTGGTCTCATGAGTGTTTTAGAGAATTCACCTTAAAATTCTCATAGAAGTGGCCCCTTCACACTCACATAGGTGATTCCTATAAAAAAAACACCGTATATGCTCTTTTTATAAATAATTATTCAACAACTTATAGAAATCATTAAAAGCACAATGCTTACCCTAAAACCACGATTGCACTGTCTCATTATCCTTAGAATAGGTAAGAAAAAAATCAACATAGTGCTCACTAAGTTATCCAGAAGTCGGTTTGTCCGTTGAACCTAGATCTTGGGATCTCCAATCAACTAGGTCGGGTTGCCTCTCTAGTTAAACTTTTAAAATTAAAGGCTTTAATCTCATTCTCCTTGCAAACTCTTTAGTTAGGCCTTTTACAAGTGGATCCACAATATTACCTTTTTTCCTTACAAAAGTCAATTGTGATAATTTCACTAGAAAGTAATTTTCTAATTGTATTATAGCTTCGTCACATCTGTCGAGACATATTATTATTTACTAAAGAGGTTTAGGTTGTATTCACACTTTACGAATACCAAACAAAAATTTTGTAGCCAACTCAAACATATCCGAACCTCTTTTTAAATTGTTATAGGATATTCTTAACCTTCGATTATCAATTGGAAAATAGTCACTTTTCCCAAATACCCCACAATAACATAAGACTTTAAGAAGGCTATGCATTGGTAAAACACAAACATTATATTTGTATAGTATTCCTACAATGAATACAACATGTACCTCTTTAGTAAATAATAATAAGTCTTTACATATATGATGAAGCCTTAATGCAAGTAGACAACTACTTTCTAGTGCAATTATCACACTTCACTTTGTAAGGTCAAAAAATAATGTTACGGATCCACTTGTAAAATACTTAACTAGAGAGTTAGTTGAAAGTTCATCAAGGAGAATGAGAATTAAAGCCTTTAATTTTAATAAGTTAACCAGAGAGGCAACTCGACCTAGTTGATTGGAGATCCCAAGATCTAGGTTCAACGGGAAAACCGACCTCTAGATAACTTAGAGAGTACTGTGTTAAATTTCTTTTTCTTACCTATTCTAAGGATGATGAGACAGTGCAAGTTTGGTTTTAGGGTAAGCATTGTGTTTTTAATGATTTCTATAAGTTGTTGAATAAATATTTATGAAAAGAGCATATCAATGTTCTTTATAGGAATCACCCATGTGAATGTGAAGGGGTCGCTTTTATGATAATTTTAAAGCGAATTCTCTAAAATGCTCATGAGACCAGGTGGTGTTCAAGGCCAAAATTGTCACACCCCACCCCGAGCCTGCACTCCTGAGTCCGAGGAGAGGCATGAGGGATCACAGATACCACCCTTTTGTGATACCTAAAATCCATCTGAACCTCTTTACTCTCGGTAAACTTTAAGTCAAGGAGATAAACAACAACTAAATAAGTAGGCCAATTTTAATTCACAACAATGTAACGTTTATACAACTCCAAGACTTAACTACAAAATTTACAACAACAACTGTAAAACCCCCCAGAAGTGAACTGTGGCTTGTGCCAGACCTTGACCTTAGCAGTACCCTAGAACTTCTCACCTTTTGCTACTTGGGAAGAAAAACATGAAAGAAAAAAATGAGCTTCACAAAGCTCAGTGAGTGGTAAGCAACTTCTAAAGTTTATTTCAACTCATAAATAACAAGCATATCATAAATACGAGGTTACATTCAAACCTCAGCTTCGAATGGGTATGTTCTCAACTCTATCTATACGCACGGTAGATAGCTAAACTGATAACTACTTAGAATGAGTTTGTTACCTACCTACACACACACGGTAGATAGTTAACTGTTACTAAACATAAACGCTTACTCTTTTGCGTTCCCTTTTATTCCCAATGTCTCCTATGTGCATATAGCTCCCCGCTCATGAGCTCAAAAGCTAGGCCTATTGGCCCTCTGACCATCTCATACGAGGATCCTCCCACAGGCACAGGAACTAGACCTCTCGGTCCCCTGACCATCCCGTGAGGTTTTTCTTTCGGGCTCAGGAACTAGGTCTATTGACCCCCTGACCATCCCGATCACATAATCTCATTCTCATGCTAGGTACTCATTCATAACATAAACATAAAAAATTTACTTTAAAACATATGCTTAAGACTTAAAGGAAAGTACTATTCACCTTGGTAAGGATATGAATCTTTCTCTTAGAAGTTTTTGATCTTCCCGGGCTCCTCTTTTGAACCCTAATTTCAAGATTCAATTTAAAGCTCAGATTACTCATCGTTATAGGCTTTATCTAGAGTTACTTCCTTCTACAAATATGCTTTAATATGTCCCAGGAAGCTTACTCCAAAATCTTAACTCAGAATTCCTCGTGGTTTGGCCGAAATCTTCAAAGCATCAAGACTGGCCCAGCTTACCCGACAGCTCGACCCTTTTATTTATTCCTCATTCTCCGCTCGATTCCTTGAAGCTTCTTCTCCAGTAGCCCTACCCGAAAAACTAGACTCTTTTAGCTTTCAGATGACTTTAAAATCACTCCAAACACACGAGTATTTTGGGAGAACTCCTCGTCCCAAATTGATGCTACTTCCAGACCTTCCTATCCAACAGCATCTCCTCCTCTTGGAACTTCATGACCGACGCATGGTGTTTGCTACCAACGCATGCGTTCTTCCATAATTGCATAGTCTCCTCCCAATTAGTCCTCATACGCTATTTCTAATGTCCTTTGAAGGGAATTTGACTTCTCATCTGAAGTCCATATCCCTATTTATAGGCGTGTCGAATCTCTCCAAGGCCGACATCTCCTACTTGGCCGCATGTCCAAGTGTCTTTTCCTCACACTATTTCCGCAATCTTTACTTCATCGCAACTCAAGGTGTCTTCCTCTTCCTTTAGCCAACACATAGCCCTCACAATATAAATGAGAATGAAAAATTCGAATGACTGAGTAAATATGATTTACTAGTCATTGAAACATCCTTAGTGGAAAGTGATAAAAAGATCTGGATAATAGATTCAGGTGCTACTAATCATATCTGTATTTTCTCTCAAGAAACTAGTACTTGGAGACAACTTACAGAAGGCGAAGCGACCTTTAAGGTAGGGACCGGGGAGGTTGTTTCAGCTAAAGCAGTGGGAGATATGAAGTTATTTATAGAAGATAGGTACATTTTACTTGAAAATGTTTATTATATTCCTTCTATGAAAATGAATTTAATATCCGTCTTATGTTTGTTAGAATGATATTACAAAGTTTATTTTGAAGATAATGAAGTGTTCATTACTTCAAAAGATATTAATATTTATTTTTCAAAATTAGAAAATAACTTGTACATGTTAAAACTGACTGAGGTAAAAGACGTTTTGAACATAGAAATGTTTAAAACAACTAAGACTCAAAATAAGAAAAGGAAAGTTTCTCTAAATGCATATCTTTAACACTTGAGACTTGGTTACATAAATCTCAACAGGATTGAGAGATTGGTGAAGTACGTTCATCTAAATCAGTTAGAAGACAGTTCACTACTGTCATGTGAATCTTGCCTTGCG